>NC_090183.1:45800873-46092273 GCF_024679245.1 Pseudorasbora parva | reverse complement strand
TATCCATCATAAAAATCATCAATGTATCCATCATAAAAATACATCAATGTATCCATCATAAAAATACATCAATGTATCCATCATAAAAATGCATCAATGTATCCATCATAAAAATACATCAATGTATCCATCATAAAAATACATCAATGTATCCATCATAAAAATACATCAATGTATCCATCATAAAAATACATCAATGTATCCATCATAAAAATACATCAATGTATCCATCATAAAAATACATCATGTATCCATCATAAAAATACATCAATGTATCCATCATAAAAATACATCATGTATCCATCATAAAATACATCAATGTATCCATCATAAAAATCATCAATGTATCCATCATAAAAATGCATCAATGTATCCATCATAAAAATACATCAATGTATCCATCATAAAAATGCATCCATGTATCCATCATAAAAATACATCAATGTATCCATCATAAAAATACATCAATGTATCCATCATAAAAATACATCAATGTATCCATCATAAAAATACATCAATGTATCCATCATAAAAATGCATCAATGTATCCATCATAAAAATACATCAATGTATCCATCATAAAAATACATCAATGTATCCATCATAAAAATTCATCAATGTATCCATCATAAAAATCATCATGTATCCATCATAAAAATGCATCAATGTATCCATCATAAAAATACATCAATGTATCCATCATAAAAATACATCCATGTATCCATCATAAAAATGCATCAATGTATCCATCATAAAAATACATCAATGTATCCATCATAAAAATACATCAATGTATCCATCATAAAAATACATCAATGTATCCATCATAAAAATACATCAATGTATCCATCATAAAAATACATCAATGTATCCATCATAAAAATACATCAATGTATCCATCATAAAAATACATCAATGTATCCATCATAAAAATACATCAATGTATCCATCATAAAAATACATCAATGTATCCATCATAAAAATACATCAATGTATCCATCATAAAAATACATCAATGTATCCATCATAAAAATACATCAATGTATCCATCATAAAAATACATCAATGTATCCATCATAAAAATACATCAATGTATCCATCATAAAAATACATCAATGTATCCATCATAAAAATACATCAATGTATCCATCATAAAAATACATCAATGTATCCATCATAAAAATACATCAATGTATCCATCATAAAAATACATCAATGTATCCATCATAAAAATACATCAATGTATCCATCATAAAAATACATCAATGTATCCATCATAAAAATACATCAATGTATCCATCATAAAAATACATCAATGTATCCATCATAAAAATACATCAATGTATCCATCATAAAAATACATCAATGTATCCATCATAAAAATACATCAATGTATCCATCATAAAAATACATCAATGTATCCATCATAAAAATACATCAATGTATCCATCATAAAAATACATCAATGTATCCATCATAAAAATACATCAATGTATCCATCATAAAAATACATCAATGTATCCATCATAAAAATACATCAATGTATCCATCATAAAAATACATCAATGTATCCATCATAAAAATACATCAATGTATCCATCATAAAAATACATCAATGTATCCATCATAAAAATACATCAATGTATCCATCATAAAAATACATCAATGTATCCATCATAAAAATACATCAATGTATCCATCATAAAAATACATCAATGTATCCATCATAAAAATACATCAATGTATCCATCATAAAAATACATCAATGTATCCATCATAAAAATGCATCAATGTATCCATCATAAAAATACATCAATGTATCCATCATAAAAATACATCAATGTATCCATCATAAAAATACATCAATGTATCCATCATAAAAATACATCAATGTATCCATCATAAAAATACATCAATGTATCCATCATAAAAATGCATCAATGTATCCATCATAAAAATACATCAATGTATCCATCATAAAAATACATCAATGTATCCATCATAAAAATGCATCAATGTATCCATCATAAAAATGCATCATCTATCCATCATAAAAATACATCAATGTATCCATCATAAAAATACATCCATGTATCCATCATAAAAATACATCCATGTATCCATCATAAAAATACATCAATGTATCCATCATAAAAATGCATCAATGTATCCATCATAAAAATACATCAATGTATCCATCATAAAAATACATCAATGTATCCATCATAAAAATGCATCAATGTATCCATCATAAAAATACATCATGTATCCATCATAAAAATACATCAATGTATCCATCATAAAAATACATCAATGTATCCATCATAAAAATACATCAATGTATCCATCATAAAAATACATCAATGTATCCATCATAAAAATACATCAATGTATCCATCATAAAAATACATCAATGTATCCATCATAAAAATACATCAATGTATCCATCATAAAATACATCAATGTATCCATCATAAAAATACATCATGTATCCATCATAAAAATACATCAATGTATCCATCATAAAAATACATCATGTATCCATCATAAAAATACATCAATGTATCCATCATAAAAATACATCAATGTATCCATCATAAAAATACATCAATGTATCCATCATAAAAATACATCAATGTATCCATCATAAAAATACATCAATGTATCCATCATAAAAATACATCAATGTATCCATCATAAAAATACATCAATGTATCCATCATAAAAATACATCAATGTATCCATCATAAAAATACATCATCTATCCATCATAAAAATACATCAATGTATCCATCATAAAAATACATCCATCTATCCATCATAAAAATACATCAATGTATCCATCATAAAAATACATCAATGTATCCATCATAAAAATACATCAATGTATCCATCATAAAAATACATCAATGTATCCATCATAAAAATACATCAATGTATCCATCATAAAAATACATCAATGTATCCATCATAAAAATACATCAATGTATCCATCATAAAAATACATCAATGTATCCATCATAAAAATACATCAATGTATCCATCATAAAAATACATCAATGTATCCATCATAAAAATACATCCATCTATCCATCATAAAAATACATCAATGTATCCATCATAAAAATACATCAATGTATCCATCATAAAAATACATCAATGTATCCATCATAAAAATACATCAATGTATCCATCATAAAAATACATCAATGTATCCATCATAAAAATACATCAATGTATCCATCATAAAAATACATCAATGTATCCATCATAAAAATACATCAATGTATCCATCATAAAAATACATCAATGTATCCATCATAAAAATACATCAATGTATCCATCATAAAAATACATCATGTATCCATCATAAAAATACATCAATGTATCCATCATAAAAATGCATCATCTATCCATCATAAAAATACATCAATGTATCCATCATAAAAATACATCAATGTATCCATCATAAAAATGCATCAATGTATCCATCATAAAAATACATCAATGTATCCATCATAAAAATACATCAATGTATCCATCATAAAAATGCATCATCTATCCATCATAAAAATACATCAATGTATCCATCATAAAAATGCATCATCTATCCATCATAAAAATGCATCAATGTATCCATCATAAAAATGCATCCATCTATCCATCATAAAAATACATCAATGTATCCATCATAAAAATACATCAATGTATCCATCATAAAAATGCATTAATGTATCCATCATAAAAATACATCAATGTATCCATCATAAAAATACATCAATGTATCCATCATAAAAATGCATTAATGTATCCATCATAAAAATACATCAATGTATCCATCATAAAAATACATCAATGTATCCATCATAAAAATACATCAATGTATCCATCATAAAAATACATCAATGTATCCATCATAAAAATGCATTCAATGTATCCATCATAAAAATACATCAATGTATCCATCATAAAAATGCATCCATCTATCCATCATAAAAATACATCAATGTATCCATCATAAAAATACATCAATGTATCCATCATAAAAATACATCATCTATCCATCATAAAAATACATCAATGTATCCATCATAAAAATGCATCATCTATCCATCATAAAAATACATCAATGTATCCATCATAAAAATGCATTAATGTATCCATCATAAAAATACATCAATGTATCCATCATAAAAATACATCAATGTATCCATCATAAAAATACATCAATGTATCCATCATAAAAATACATCAATGTATCCATCATAAAAATGCATCAATGTATCCATCATAAAAATGCATCAATGTATCCATCATAAAAATGCATCAATGTATCCATCATAAAAATACATCAATGTATCCATCATAAAAATACATCCATGTATCCATCATAAAAATACATCAATGTATCCATCATAAAAATACATCAATGTATCCATCATAAAAATACATCAATGTATCCATCATAAAAATACATCAATGTATCCATCATAAAAATACATCAATGTATCCATCATAAAAATACATCCATGTATCCATCATAAAAATACATCAATGTATCCATCATAAAAATACATCAATGTATCCATCATAAAAATACATCAATGTATCCATCATAAAAATACATCAATGTATCCATCATAAAAATACATCAATGTATCCATCATAAAAATACATCAATGTATCCATCATAAAAATACATCAATGTATCCATCATAAAAATACATCCATCTATCCATCATAAAAATACATCAATGTATCCATCATAAAAATACATCAATGTATCCATCATAAAAATGCATCAATGTATCCATCATAAAAATACATCAATGTATCCATCATAAAAATACATCAATGTATCCATCATAAAAATGCATCCATCTATCCATCATAAAAATACATCAATGTATCCATCATAAAAATACATCAATGTATCCATCATAAAAATGCATCATCTATCCATCATAAAAATGCATCAATGTATCCATCATAAAAATGCATCCATGTATCCATCATAAAAATACATCAATGTATCCATCATAAAAATACATCAATGTATCCATCATAAAAATGCATCAATGTATCCATCATAAAAATACATCAATGTATCCATCATAAAAATACATCAATGTATCCATCATAAAAATGCATCAATGTATCCATCATAAAAATACATCAATGTATCCATCATAAAAATACATCAATGTATCCATCATAAAAATACATCAATGTATCCATCATAAAAATACATCAATGTATCCATCATAAAAATGCATCATCTATCCATCATAAAAATACATCAATGTATCCATCATAAAAATGCATCATCTATCCATCATAAAAATACATCAATGTATCCATCATAAAAATACATCAATGTATCCATCATAAAAATACATCCATCTATCCATCATAAAAATGCATCAATGTATCCATCATAAAAATACATCAATGTATCCATCATAAAAATGCATCATCTATCCATCATAAAAATACATCAATGTATCCATCATAAAAATACATCCATCTATCCATCATAAAAATGCATCAATGTATCCATCATAAAAATGCATCCATCTATCCATCATAAAAATACATCAATGTATCCATCATAAAAATACATCCATCTATCCATCATAAAAATACATCAATGTATCCATCATAAAAATGCATCATCTATCCATCATAAAAATACATCAATGTATCCATCATAAAAATACATCAATGTATCCATCATAAAAATGCATTAATGTATCCATCATAAAAATGCATCCATCTATCCATCATAAAAATACATCCATGTATCCATCATAAAAATACATCAATTTATCCATCATAAAAATGCATTTATGTATCCATCATAAAAATACATTAATGTATCCATCATAAAAATACATCAATGTATCCATCATAAAAATGCATCATCTATCCATCATAAAAATACATCAATGTATCCATCATAAAAATACATCCATCTATCCATCATAAAAATGCATCAATGTATCCATCATAAAAATGCATCCATCTATCCATCATAAAAATACATCAATGTATCCATCATAAAAATACATCAATGTATCCATCATAAAAATACATCAATGTATCCATCATAAAAATGCATCCATCTATCCATCATAAAAATGCATCCATCTATCCATCATAAAAATACATCCATGTATCCATCATAAAAATACATCCATGTATCCATCATAAAAATACATCAATGTATCCATCATAAAAATACATCAATGTATCCATCATAAAAATACATCAATGTATCCATCATAAAAATACATCAATGTATCCATCATAAAAATACATCAATGTATCCATCATAAAAATACATCAATGTATCCATCATAAAAATACATCAATGTATCCATCATAAAAATACATCAATGTATCCATCATAAAAATACATCAATGTATCCATCATAAAAATACATCAATGTATCCATCATAAAAATGCATTAATGTATCCATCATAAAAATACATCATCTATCCATCATAAAAATACATCAATGTATCCATCATAAAAATGCATCAATGTATCCATCATAAAAATACATCAATGTATCCATCATAAAAATACATCAATGTATCCATCATAAAAATACATCAATGTATCCATCATAAAAATGCATCAATGTATCCATCATAAAAATACATCAATGTATCCATCATAAAAATACATCCATCTATCCATCATAAAAATGCATCAATGTATCCATCATAAAAATACATCCATCTATCCATCATAAAAATGCATCAATGTATCCATCATAAAAATACATCAATGTATCCATCATAAAAATGCATCAATGTATCCATCATAAAAATACATCAATGTATCCATCATAAAAATGCATCCATGTATCCATCATAAAAATGCATCAATGTATCCATCATAAAAATACATCAATGTATCCATCATAAAAATACATCAATGTATCCATCATAAAAATGCATCAATGTATCCATCATAAAAATACATCAATGTATCCATCATAAAAATACATCAATGTATCCATCATAAAAATACATCAATGTATCCATCATAAAAATACATCAATGTATCCATCATAAAAATACATCAATGTATCCATCATAAAAATACATCAATGTATCCATCATAAAAATACATCAATGTATCCATCATAAAAATACATCAATGTATCCATCATAAAAATACATCAATGTATCCATCATAAAAATGCATCCATGTATCCATCATAAAAATGCATCAATGTATCCATCATAAAAATGCATCCATGTATCCATCATAAAAATGCATCAATGTATCCATCATAAAAATGCATCCATGTATCCATCATAAAAATGCATCCATGTATCCATCATAAAAATGCATCCATGTATCCATCATAAAAATGCATCAATGTATCCATCATAAAAATACATCCATCTATCCATCATAAAAATGCATTAATGTATCCATCATAAAAATACATCAATGTATCCATCATAAAAATGCATCCATGTATCCATCATAAAAATACATCAATGTATCCATCATAAAAATGCATTAATGTATCCATCATAAAAATACATCATCTATCCATCATAAAAATACATCAATGTATCCATCATAAAAATGCATCAATGTATCCATCATAAAAATACATCAATGTATCCATCATAAAAATACATCAATGTATCCATCATAAAAATACATCAATGTATCCATCATAAAAATACATCAATGTATCCATCATAAAAATGCATCAATGTATCCATCATAAAAATACATCAATGTATCCATCATAAAAATGCATTAATGTATCCATCATAAAAATACATTAATGTATCCATCATAAAAATACATCAATGTATCCATCATAAAAATGCATCATCTATCCATCATAAAAATACATCAATGTATCCATCATAAAAATACATCCATCTATCCATCATAAAAATGCATTAATGTATCCATCATAAAAATACATCATCTATCCATCATAAAAATACATCAATGTATCCATCATAAAAATGCATCAATGTATCCATCATAAAAATACATCAATGTATCCATCATAAAAATACATCAATGTATCCATCATAAAAATACATCAATGTATCCATCATAAAAATACATCAATGTATCCATCATAAAAATGCATCAATGTATCCATCATAAAAATACATCAATGTATCCATCATAAAAATGCATTAATGTATCCATCATAAAAATACATTAATGTATCCATCATAAAAATACATCAATGTATCCATCATAAAAATGCATCATCTATCCATCATAAAAATACATCAATGTATCCATCATAAAAATACATCCATCTATCCATCATAAAAATGCATTAATGTATCCATCATAAAAATACATCAATGTATCCATCATAAAAATGCATCATCTATCCATCATAAAAATACATCAATGTATCCATCATAAAAATGCATCATCTATCCATCATAAAAATGCATCAATGTATCCATCATAAAAATGCATCCATCTATCCATCATAAAAATACATCAATGTATCCATCATAAAAATACATCAATGTATCCATCATAAAAATGCATTAATGTATCCATCATAAAAATACATCAATGTATCCATCATAAAAATACATCAATGTATCCATCATAAAAATGCATTAATGTATCCATCATAAAAATACATCAATGTATCCATCATAAAAATACATCAATGTATCCATCATAAAAATACATCAATGTATCCATCATAAAAATACATCAATGTATCCATCATAAAAATACATCAATGTATCCATCATAAAAATGCATCATCTATCCATCATAAAAATACATCAATGTATCCATCATAAAAATACATCCATCTATCCATCATAAAAATGCATCAATGTATCCATCATAAAAATACATCAATGTATCCATCATAAAAATGCATCATCTATCCATCATAAAAATACATCAATGTATCCATCATAAAAATACATCCATCTATCCATCATAAAAATGCATCAATGTATCCATCATAAAAATGCATCCATCTATCCATCATAAAAATACATCAATGTATCCATCATAAAAATACATCCATCTATCCATCATAAAAATACATCAATGTATCCATCATAAAAATGCATCATCTATCCATCATAAAAATACATCAATGTATCCATCATAAAAATACATCAATGTATCCATCATAAAAATGCATTAATGTATCCATCATAAAAATGCATCCATCTATCCATCATAAAAATACATCCATGTATCCATCATAAAAATACATCAATGTATCCATCATAAAAATGCATTAATGTATCCATCATAAAAATACATCAATGTATCCATCATAAAAATACATCCATCTATCCATCATAAAAATACATCAATGTATCCATCATAAAAATGCATTAATGTATCCATCATAAAAATACATTAATGTATCCATCATAAAAATACATCAATGTATCCATCATAAAAATGCATCATCTATCCATCATAAAAATACATCAATGTATTCATCATAAAAATACATCCATCTATCCATCATAAAAATGCATCAATGTATCCATCATAAAAATGCATCCATCTATCCATCATAAAAATACATCAATGTATCCATCATAAAAATGCATTAATGTATCCATCATAAAAATACATTAATGTATCCATCATAAAAATACATCAATGTATCCATCATAAAAATGCATCATCTATCCATCATAAAAATACATCAATGTATCCATCATAAAAATACATCCATCTATCCATCATAAAAATGCATCAATGTATCCATCATAAAAATACATCCATCTATCCATCATAAAAATACATCAATGTATCCATCATAAAAATACATCAATGTATCCATCATAAAAATACATCAATGTATCCATCATAAAAATGCATCCATCTATCCATCATAAAAATACATCCATGTATCCATCATAAAAATACATCAATGTATCCATCATAAAAATACATCAATGTATCCATCATAAAAATACATCAATGTATCCATCATAAAAATACATCAATGTATCCATCATAAAAATACATCAATGTATCCATCATAAAAATACATCAATGTATCCATCATAAAAATACATCAATGTATCCATCATAAAAATACATCAATGTATCCATCATAAAAATACATCAATGTATCCATCATAAAAATACATCAATGTATCCATCATAAAAATACATCAATGTATCCATCATAAAAATACATCAATGTATCCATCATAAAAATACATCAATGTATCCATCATAAAAATACATCAATGTATCCATCATAAAAATACATCAATGTATCCATCATAAAAATACATCAATGTATCCATCATAAAAATACATCAATGTATCCATCATAAAAATGCATTAATGTATCCATCATAAAAATACATCAATGTATCCATCATAAAAATACATCAATGTATCCATCATAAAAATGCATCAATGTATCCATCATAAAAATACATCAATGTATCCATCATAAAAATACATCAATGTATCCATCATAAAAATACATCAATGTATCCATCATAAAAATGCATCAATGTATCCATCATAAAAATACATCAATGTATCCATCATAAAAATACATCCATCTATCCATCATAAAAATGCATCAATGTATCCATCATAAAAATACATCCATCTATCCATCATAAAAATGTATCAATGTATCCATCATAAAAATACATCAATGTATCCATCATAAAAATGCATCAATGTATCCATCATAAAAATACATCAATGTATCCATCATAAAAATGCATCCATGTATCCATCATAAAAATGCATCAATGTATCCATCATAAAAATACATCAATGTATCCATCATAAAAATGCATCCATGTATCCATCATAAAAATACATCAATGTATCCATCATAAAAATACATCAATGTATCCATCATAAAAATACATCAATGTATCCATCATAAAAATGCATCAATGTATCCATCATAAAAATACATCAATGTATCCATCATAAAAATACATCAATGTATCCATCATAAAAATACATCAATGTATCCATCATAAAAATACATCAATGTATCCATCATAAAAATACATCAATGTATCCATCATAAAAATACATCAATGTATCCATCATAAAAATACATCAATGTATCCATCATAAAAATACATCAATGTATCCATCATAAAAATACATCAATGTATCCATCATAAAAATGCATCCATGTATCCATCATAAAAATGCATCAATGTATCCATCATAAAAATGCATCCATGTATCCATCATAAAAATGCATCCATGTATCCATCATAAAAATGCATCCATGTATCCATCATAAAAATGCATCAATGTATCCATCATAAAAATACATCCATCTATCCATCATAAAAATGCATCAATGTATCCATCATAAAAATACATCCATCTATCCATCATAAAAATGCATCAATGTATCCATCATAAAAATACATCAATGTATCCATCATAAAAATGCATCAATGTATCCATCATAAAAATACATCAATGTATCCATCATAAAAATACATCAATGTATCCATCATAAAAATGCATCCATCTATCCATCATAAAAATACATCAATGTATCCATCATAAAAATGCATCAATGTATCCATCATAAAAATGCATCAATGTATCCATCATAAAAATACATCAATGTATCCATCATAAAAATGCATTAATGTATCCATCATAAAAATACATCAATGTATCCATCATAAAAATGCATCAATGTATCCATCATAAAAATACATCAATGTATCCATCATAAAAATGCATCCATGTATCCATCATAAAAATACATCATAAAAATGCATCAATGTATCCATCATAAAAATACATCAATGTATCCATCATAAAAATGCATCCATGTATCCATCATAAAAATACATCATAAAAATGCATCAATGTATCCATCATAAAAATGCATCCATGTATCCATCATAAAAATGCATCCATGTATCCATCATAAAAATACATCAATGTATCCATCATAAAAATACATCAATGTATCCATCATAAAAATACATCCATCTATCCATCATAAAAATGCATCCATGTATCCATCATAAAAATACATCATAAAAATGCATCAATGTATCCATCATAAAAATACATCAATGTATCCATCATAAAAATGCATCCATGTATCCATCATAAAAATACATCAATGTATCCATCATAAAAATGCATCCATGTATCCATCATAAAAATACATCAATGTATCCATCATAAAAATACATCAATGTATCCATCATAAAAATGCATCCATGTATCCATCATAAAAATACATCAATGTATCCATCATAAAAATACATCAATGTATCCATCATAAAAATACATCAATGTATCCATCATAAAAATGCATCAATGTATCCATCATAAAAATGCATCCATGTATCCATCATAAAAATACATCATAAAAATGCATCAATGTATCCATCATAAAAATACATCAATGTATCCATCATAAAAATGCATCCATGTATCCATCATAAAAATACATCAATGTATCCATCATAAAAATGCATCCATGTATCCATCATAAAAATACATCAATGTATCCATCATAAAAATACATCAATGTATCCATCATAAAAATGCATCCATGTATCCATCATAAAAATACATCAATGTATCCATCATAAAAATGCATCCATGTATCCATCATAAAAATACATCAATGTATCCATCATAAAAATGCATCCATGTATCCATCATAAAAATACATCAATGTATCCATCATAAAAATGCATCCATGTATCCATCATAAAAATACATCAATGTATCCATCATAAAAATGCATCCATGTATCCATCATAAAAATACATCAATGTATCCATCATAAACATACATCAATGTATCCATCATAAAAATGCATCAATGTATCCATCATAAAAATACATCAATGTATCCATCATAAAAATACATCAATGTATCCATCATAAAAATACATCAATGTATCCATCATAAAAATACATCAATGTATCCATCATAAAAATGCATCCATGTATCCATCATAAAAATACATCCATGTATCCATCATAAAAATACATCAATGTATCCATCATAAACATACATCAATGTATCCATCATAAACATACATCAATGTATCCATCATAAAAATGCATCAATGTATCCATCATAAAAATACATCCATGTATCCATCATAAAAATGCATCAATGTATCCATCATAAAAATACATCAATGTATCCATCATAAAAAAACATCAATGTTTCCATCATAAAAATACATCAATGTATCCATCATAAAAATACATCAATGTATCCATCATAAACATACATCAATGTATCCATCATAAAAATGCATCAATGTATCCATCATAAAAATACATCCATGTATCCATCATAAAAATGCATCAATGTATCCATCATAAAAATACATCAATGTATCCATCATAAAAATACATCAATGTATCCATCATAAAAATGCATCAATGTATCCATCATAAAAATGCATCCATGTATCCATCATAAAAATGCATCCATGTATCCATCATAAAAATGCATCAATGTATCCATCATAAAAATACATCCATGTATCCATCATAAAAATGCATCAATGTATCCATCATAAAAATACATCAATGTATCCATCATAAAAATACATCAATGTATCCATCATAAAAATACATCAATGTATCCATCATAAAAATACATCAATGTATCCATCATAAAAATACATCAATGTATCCATCATAAAAATACATCAATGTATCCATCATAAAAATACATCAATGTATCCATCATAAAAATACATCCATCTATCCATCATAAAAATACATCAATGTATCCATCATAAAAATACATCAATGTATCCATCATAAAAATGCATCAATGTATCCATCATAAAAATACATCAATGTATCCATCATAAAAATACATCAATGTATCCATCATAAAAATACATCAATGTATCCATCATAAAAATACATCAATGTATCCATCATAAAAATACATCCATCTATCCATCATAAAAATGCATCAATGTTTCCGTCATAAAAATGCATCAATGTATTCGTCATAAAAATGCATCAATGTATCCATCATAAAAATACATCAATGTATCCATCATAAAAATGCATCAATGTATCCATCATAAAAATGCATCAATGTATCCATCATAAAAATGCATTAATGTATCCATCATAAAAATACATCAATGTATCCATCATAAAAATGCATCCATCTATCCATCATAAAAATACATCAATGTATCCATCATAAAAATGCATATGACACTTAAGAGTCAAGACATGCCTTTGTTCTGAATGAGACGAAAACAATACATATTGTGCCTTTTACAGTTTTAATTTCGACTTCCTTTTTTTTTTTACCTAAGCAGTAATGATGATACATTATTATATCACTTGTGATATGATTATTTAACACTTGCATTCTGTCCTGCATGAACAGACTGTTTTAGCACCATTGTAAAAAGGTTTGATTCTGTATTTGCCTCTCTTTACTATAAACTTTAACCAGATACCATAGTAAATATATGTACCTGTTCGTGACTCTTGGATGTGGGTATAATTATAGCCAAAACGCAGATGAGTTGAAAAATGGCCCCTAGAAATAATCCATAGCGCAGGAGACTCTCGAAAAGAGTGGGTTCGGGAACCTCCGGAGGAGACAGGTCCAGATCCGACATGATCTGCCGATAAACACACGCCATTTAGAGTTAAAACAACTTATACCGCTGTACATCAAGCGCACACACACACACACACACACAATAAAACACTTACCTGTCGATATAAATGTGAAACTTCAGTCTCCAAACGGCAGAATTATGCTTGTTGTCAGATTTTAGATCTGCAGATCCGAGGCTTTGTCCTTACTGCGCTCTACCGCCTCCTGCTGCATCGGAAGACAAGCGTTACAACGGGTTACCATGCAGATGCGGCGGATTTTAATAACACACCTCATAAAATTTAGTGATTTATAATTTAATTATAATACTTAAATGAATCGGTGCCGTCATTGAGGTGTACACTGATCAGAGCACAGCTGAAGTAGACGGGCTTCGTCGCGTGATAACTGTTACTTTTCTCAGCGCTGTCCGGATTAACCAATCACAGTGAGTCAACGTCACCAGATTTCATTATGGCAGTATTTATATTGCTCTGGTTAAAAGATGGTAATCTTAAAAGTATTTTATAGTGTTTATAAACAAATCTCACAGTAACCTATATACAAATATTTAATTCAATCGCCCAGCAAAACCTACCGTTATCAAGCGGGTCCTCCTCGAAATCGCGTCTCCCCAAACAGTCACTGATTATCCTAACGAGTAATAATATACATTTAAAATACACATAGCGTACTATAATGCGTGCGAAAGCACATAGTCACTAGTGCCTAGTACCAACTTAAACTGACTTAAACTGTCAATTAACAAATAATAATAATAATAGCCTAGCCCCAGTGAATACTTAACATCATTATTTTTTATTTATTTAAATATTTGGACATTTAACACATAATTCGATTAAAGAGGATGGAGCATATGTAGGGTGAGTGCAAGTGTGTTTATAAGCTATCATGCTATAATTTCTTATCTATATGCTATAGGCTATATAAGCTAACTAAAACAGACATAAAAGGTCATTATAAAGAAGTTGAAAAGGCATTTATCATAACATGATTTTGTAGAAATTGTAATCAGGTGCTAAGAAAAGTGAAGCCAAAGTGTTTCTATCGCCCCCTCGTGGATGGTCCCAGTATAGCTCATAAGCCCAGCCCACTCCACATGAGACAAACTAAAGAAATCAAAATACACTTTAAATGTCCCCAAAGATGGTTTCTGTGATTTTTTGGTAATTTTTTATCACACTGGTGTTAAAGTGTTCATTTTTTAAATAAGGTTGTTTTTAGTGCTATAATGCTATAAACATGGGGTGTGGCGTCATGATTGGCAGCTCTGACTGAAGTCGTCACTGAGGCACCAATGGACTTTTTTCTGGCTTTTCAGGAGGAGATTGGGGCTTCAGCTTTAATTTCTACATTTCCATACCTGATTATTTCACACAGACATCATGAGTTGTTCTGAGGTGAACTGTACCAAACGATTCTGTGGGAGTGTGGGCGGGGCCTTGAGCCCGTGGCAGACATCTTGTTTTACAGTTTTCATTGTCAAAAAGTGACCCAGTTTAATATGACTGCAGTCTAAAAAATGCTGGGTTAAAAACAACCCAAGTTGGGTTGAAAATGGACAAATGTTTGCCCAATGTGCTGGGCAGTTTTATTTAACCCAGCTATTGTTTAAAAATCACCATGGCTGGCATAAAGTGAATCCAAAATAGGTTGGAAATTAAAAATAGAGGCAACAATAATAATTAAAAGATGAACATTTATAAATAAGCAATTTAATAAATATTTATTGTTTAAATATTCATTAAACGTATTAATATTATTTATTAAACATATGCATAACTGTTTGTTTCCAACATATTTTGGGTTCATTTTAAGCAAGAAATACAGTCATTTTTAAACACTGGAGTTAAATAAAACTACCCAGCAGATAGGGCAAACATTTAACCAAAACGCTGGGCTAAAACAACCCCAATCACTGGGCTAAAACAACCCAACCACTGGGCTAAAAACCAACCAATCACTGGGCTAAAACAACCCAACCACTGGGCTAAAAACCAACCAATCACTGGGCTAAAAAAAACCAACCACTGGGCTAAAACAACCCAATCACTGGGCTTGTCCATTTTCAACCCAACTTGGGTTGTTTTAACCCAGTATTTTTGTAGATACTTTATATTGTTCTGGTTAAACATGGTAACATGGTAATCTAAAAAGTACAGTCTAAAAAATAAAATTGAACATGGACAAACCCAGTGCATGGGTTGTTTTAGCCCAGTGATTGGGTTGTTTTAGCCCAGCGTTTGGGTTGATTTAGCCCAACGATTGGGTTGTTTTAGCCCAGCGTTTGGGTTGATTTAGCCCATCGATTGGGTTGTTTTAGCCCATCGATTGGGTTGTTTTAATCCAGCAGTTAGGTTGGTTTAGCCCAGCAATTAGGTTGTTTTAACCCAGCGGTTAGGTTGGTTTAGCCCAGCGATTGGGTTGTTTTAGCCCAGCGTTTGGGTTGTTTTAGCCCAGCGATTGGGTTGTTTTAGCCCATCGATTGGGTTGTTTTAACCCAGCGGTTAGGTTGGTTTAGCCCAGTGATTGGGTTGTTTTAGCCCAGCGTTTGGGTTGTTTTAGCCCAGTGATTGGGTTGTTTTAGCCCATCGATTGGGTTGTTTTAACCCAGCGGTTAGGTTGGTTTAGCCCAGCAATTGGGTTGTTTTAACCCAGTGATTGGGTTGGTTTAGTCCATGGATTGGGTTGTTTTAGCCCAGCGTTTGGGTTGTTTTAGCCCAGCGGTTAGGATTTTTTTAGACCAGCAATTGGGTTGTTTTAGCCCAGTGATTGGGTTGTTTTAGCCCAGTGATTGGGTTGTTTTAGCCCAGCGTTTGGGTTGATTTAGCCCAACGATTGGGTTGTTTTAGCCCAGCGTTTGGGTTGATTTAGCCCATCGATTGGGTTGTTTTAGCCCATCGATTGGGTTGTTTTAATCCAGCAGTTAGGTTGGTTTAGCCCAGCAATTGGGTTGGTTTAACCCAGCGGTTAGGTTGGTTTAGCCCAGCAATTGGGTTGTTTTAACCCAGCGGTTAGGTTGGTTTAGTCCAGCGTTTGGGTTGTTTTAGCCCAGCGTTTGGGTTGATTTAGCCCAACGATTGTTTTTTTTTAGCCCAGCGTTTGGGTTGATTTAGCCCATCGATTGGGTTGTTTTAATCCAGCAGTTTGGTTGGTTTAGCCCAGCAATTGGGTTGTTTTAACCCAGCGGTTAGGTTGGTTTAGCCCAGCGATTGGGTTGTTTTAGCCCTGCGTTTGGGTTGTTTTAGCCCAGTGATTGGGTTGTTTTAGCCCATCGATTGGGTTGTTTTAACCCAGCGGTTAGGTTGGTTTAACCCAGTGATTGGGTTGTTTTAGCCCAGCGTTTGGGTTGTTTTAGCCCAGTGATTGGGTTGTTTTAGCCCATCGATTGGGTTGTTTTAACCCAGCGGTTAGGTTGGTTTAGCCCAGCAATTGGGTTGTTTTAACCCAGTGATTGGGTTGGTTTAGACCATGGATTGGGTTGTTTTAGCCCAGCGTTTGGGTTGTGTTAGCCCAGCGGTTAGGATTTTTTTAGACCAGCAATTGGGTTATTTTAACCGAGTGATTGGGTTGGTTTAGCCCACTGATTTGGGTTGTTTAAGCTCAGCGGTTGGGTTGCTTTAACCCAACCGCAGGATTTGTCTATTTTCAACCCAGAATTTTTTAGAGTGTATCTTCGAAACAAATGAGAAACACAGTAGTTTACCATTTAAGTGTCTACATTCAATGACTGACACACACACACACACCACTGCAAACAAACATTATATTTAAAAGATCTTTATTTCCTATGATTAACTAATTGATAACTCATGGATAAATCTGCATGTAGACGTTCTATTGGTTGGTTTTCACAGGATGACAAGAAGCTACACGAATCGCCAGAGGAAAGGCTTTCTTTTTCTTCACTGGTCGATTTGTAGAAGGGGAATTCAAAGCATGCCAAAGCATCCAAGAAAGGAATCGACAACACCGGGACGAACGCAAAGGGAAAGGAAGGCATCAGTTCTTTGGAAGAGTCTTTACACCATGTGTTAGGAGATGTTAGTAAGCTGAGATGTTGGCAGTATTGCATTGGGAAGGTCGTATATGCTCTGATATTAGAATGGAAACCTGTCCGAACACAGAGAGGGAAGGGGGCCAGGCGACTGGCGTCCATCCACAGTGTCCCAGGGAAGACTGGGATTTTGTTGCTTGCTCTGCAGAGGATATGCAGTTTGATTCACGTCCACAGAAGAACTAAGACATTATTCTACATTGGTCCTATTGCGTACAACACACAGAAGCAGACAGATATTCCTAAGCAGCAGTTAGACAGTCCAAGGCTGAGAGTCATATCAAAAAATCAGATTATTACACAAAACAGACAGAACATTCAATGGAGGAACCGAAGGTGGACACAATATATCTGAGAACAAAACAGAACCTTTGATCGTCAAGTACCCATCTTGGCCTCCACACACACACACACACACACACACACACACACACACACACACACACACACACACACACACACACACACACACACACACACACACACACACACACACACACACACACACACACACACACACACACACACACACACACACACACACACACACACCGTCTCTCTCTTTTAGTCTCTTATGCTCACCAAGGCTGTGTTTATTTTATTATGTTTTATTATGTCTTCAGTGTCACATGATCCTTCAGAAATCATTCTCATGTGATGATCAATAAATATTTAGGATTATTATCCCTTGTGCATTGCTCAAATTCACTGCCCTTTCGTTCTGCTGTATCAGATATAATATTATATATATGTCCAGGATGAAAACATCCACTAAATTAAACGGCTGTTAAAATGTATCAGATAAAAATTTTATTTTTATTTTTACATTAATCTATTAATCAACATTAGTCCTGATTAAAACTACTAAATGTTTGAAAAAAACCCAGTAGCTTTACTCTTTAATTGCCAAGTTCATAAATGATGAGGGAAAACACACAAAATGACTTATTTTCAATATAAAAATGATTATGGGCTGGATTTCTTCTTGTGCATGTGAAACATTAGTGCCAACACTGGCTTTGATGCATTGGTAGTTTTTGTGCAGCATCAGATTTGAATGTTTTCTCCCTCATTTATATGCTGTTATACTCTAGAAAATCCAGAAACTCAGCTCTTTATTTGCACAGGCTTATCTAAAGGGACAAGTCTGTGATAAAGGGTTAAAACAATATATAGTCCACAATATTTTATATTGAAAATGAGTCATTTAGTGTTTTTTCCCCCAAATCAAATTTTGAAAAATCATTGGCAATTATAGAGTAAAAAACATTGATCAGGCTTGAGGTCAATTAACAGATTTATGCACAAAAACAAAATAAATAAAAAATACATTATTTATGTGATTAATTTTTACAGCAGTTTAATTTAGTGGATGTTTTCATCTCGAACATAATGAAGGGCCCACGGTGTATCGTTGAGTTTTTGAAAATGTTCAAACCTTTTTCCCCCCAAATATGTGTCAAAATAAGATTTATCACCAAAAAAACAACACAGTTTTTGAAACACAGAGCAAGTTGTGGCCAAATTAAGACTCAAAAGCACCAGCATAGTGGACGAAAGCATCCCCAACATCACAAAGATGATCAGTGTTGAAACTCTCTGGTGAATATAAGGTCAAAAGAACAGCGTTTATCTGAAATATAAAGCTTATGTAACATTGCTCTACCATTTAAAAGTTTTGGGTCAGTATTTATTTCTTTATTTTTGGGGGAAGAACTTAAATTAATTTATTCAGCAAGTGCGCATTAAACTGATCAAAAGTGACATTTATAATGTTACAAAAGATTGTATTTCAGATTAACGCTATTTCTATTCATCAGAGAATCAGTTTTCAACACTGATAATAATCATAAATCCTCATATGATTTCTGAACGATCATGTGACACTGATGTAATGATGATAAATTACATTTTAAAATATATTCACAGTTATTGTACATTGGCATTATATCTCACAATATTACTGTTTTTTGTTTGTTGAGCATAAGAGACTTCTTCTAAACACTAGATCATGATCTTGATACAGACAGACATATGGAAATAAACTCCTGGCATTGACAATGTTAGGAAAACTAAAGTGTAGTTATTCAGAAAATATGCAAAATGACCAACAAAACATGAGCTGGTTGTCAACTGTACACACATTGCATAATAAAGTCATGCCATTGGATCACCATAATACATCTCTTACTACTTTTTTTGCAAGCAATTGTGAGAATACATGTCATATGATGAAAACACCTGTGGATATCCTGCTGGATTACACAGCCTAACCCGTCTTTGAACAGACAGTTGCGCTCGCATCACTCTGGCTCACGTGTGTGATTATGGTGGTTATTAATATTGATTTCTGTTGAGGTGTCCAGAAACGATGAGCTCTTGCGAGGGCCCATGCATATGGCTTCTAGTTTCAGAAAGCGCTTTTACACACTGTACATTATCAGATGAACCTCAGCGCTCAGGTCACGTTTCACGCCAGGAATATTTCACACATGTAGCAACTCATAATGTAATAACGCCACATTATTCAATAAATTATTACATTATTGTTATAGTAAAATGTTCATAATGTAATAACTGCACAATTTAATAAATGTTCATAATGTAATAACTGTTTAAAATTATTGTTGCAATAAAATGTTTGTTAAAATTAATAATAATGCAAAATGTAATAAAATATTGAGCTCATAACCTAAAAACAAATTTTACATTATGAGAAAATGTCACATTTTCATTATTGTAATAGTTTTTAAAACATAAACATTTGCAAATCTAAATCTAGTCTTAAACTACAGTACCTGTGAAATGTAACATTTTAAATATTCATGCTATTATTATGATTATTAATAAACAAAACACTGGTTTTCCTTTACAGTAAATTCTTAACCTTTGAAATCCTTCAGATTACTGACGCGAGTCTTATTTTAAAAGTGCTGAATTTATTTATTTATCTGGATTTTTACAGTATACTGTAAATGAATAACAATGCTTTATGTTTAATAATAATAATAATTGCATGAATATTTAAATCAGTTGCATTTCACAGGTAGTTTAAAACTGGCTTTAGATTTTTTTAACAATGTACCGTAAGGAAAAACTAATATTTCTAATGTTTTAAAAACTATTACAATGATGAAAATATGATATTTTTGGTGAGTTTATAATGTCTCATAATGTAAAAACTGTATAGCTCACAATTTTATTAAATTTTGAGAAAAATATAACGAATATTTGAATGCATATATTGATATATAATATGATATAAATATGTATACAGTATATAAATGCAAATATTCTTAAATATATACATGCATGTGTGTGTATTCAAATATATATAATAATTATGTGCAGAACACACACACACACATAAACACAAACTTTTATTTTGGATGCGATTTAAAAACTGTACTGTAAGGGAAAACTAATATTTTGTGTTTTAAAAGCTATGACAATAACGCAAATGTGTCTTTGGTGAGTTTATAATGTAAAAATTGTTACTACATTATGAGCTCACGATTTAAATACATTTGGAGGAAATGATTGCATTATGAACATATTATAATAATAATGTAATACTTATACTGCTGCATATTTTTTGTGCAATAATTAGACGCTCATAATTTGAATGTTCTCGATGATCCTGAGGTGAAGTGTGACCTGCGAGATTCACCCTAACAAAACATTCCTGTAAATTCACATAGTCACAGAACAAACACAGAAACGTGACACACACACACACACACACACACGTCGACTGGACAATAAAAAGGAAACAAGTCTAACACTCACAGCTCTTTATCATTTCTTCTGAAAAACTCTATATTAATATATTCTTAAGTGTCTTACACCCTGTCAGGGTAATTTCATAAAATGTGCATTCAGTGCATTATATCTTTTCTCTACATTTTATTATCAAAAAGACAAATGCCACACGTACACAATATAATTATGCTCTATTTTTTTTTTTTAAAACATGCTTCTATGTACATCAATTTATAGGGACATGCTGTAGAAACCGCGCATATTTACACAAGCGTGGATGGGATTGCTTTATTGTGTTCGCCCGGTTCTCCGCCGCGCTCCGCTCAACACTTTGGCATGAGTTTACCAAGAGTTTATCACTGATTATTGTGACGTCAACCGGGCGTTGAGATGTGTGTGATATACACCGAGATCACACTGCAAAACATGCTCTTCTTATTTAGTATTTTTGTCTTGTTTCTAGTCAACATATCTAAAAATTCTAACATTAAGCAAAATAATCTTGTTTTCTGTTTGAATTAAGATTATTTTTCTCACCCCATTGGCAGATTATTGATCTTATTTTAAGCAAAAACTCTCTTCATTTTGAGTTATTTTTCCCCAAAACAAGACAATTACTTTTGCTTGTCTAGTAAATACTTCTTGTTTTAAGAATTTTTAGATGTTTGGACTAGAAACAAGACAAAAATACTGAGCAAGAAAAGCATTTTTTTGCAGTGTAGGAAAAACACGCCGCCTGCCAGGCTTATTATATGAGAGAGATATGAACATTTGGCAGCTTTACAGTAAAGTCTACTGTATGTCGTTACACAGACTGAGTGTAAACCATGCGTGACTCGTGTTTAACATTAATGTGTATTGCAGCGTTTCACTCCTATCTAACGGCACTATTACAAAACCTGAATCTAGACATTTCAGCTCCTGATTTCCTCACGGACGATGTAAACCACTGGGATGTTTAACTGAAAATGTGTGGATATTTGTGTAGGATAAACGTTATTTGCACTTTCGATTAGGCACACAATTCCTGTTCATGAGATTAAAACCTCTTATAATATGCGATGTAGAATAATGTGAGTCTTTTGTGCACTTTTGAGTTCGCGATCAGTGTGTTTGGTAGAAACGACGTCTACCGTTTACTTTACAGAGGTGGACAGTAACTCAGCTCATTTACTCGAGTCCTGTACTTAAGTTCATTTTTTGAGTATCTGTACTTTACTTGAGTATTATTTTTTCTGTAATCTTCTGACTTTAACTTCACTCCATCTGAAAGACAAATATCGTCCTCTTTACTCCACTACATTTCTATCAAGGTCCTCGAAGTGGAAAGTCGTTTCTGTCGCAGCTTTGAAAGTCAGTGATGATTTTTTTCTTCTTTAAAAGGTGTTTGGGTTTTTGCAGAAAGCCTTTCAGGAATCACTCTTGTAGAGTCTCGTGAAGTTCAATGATTTCACAGCATTTATTAAACACTGATTTATAGTTTAGAGCAAAATGGAAGAAGACGGATGTCCAAATGCTCATTTAGTGGAGGATTCACATAAACAAAGTTGATTCTGTCTTCAGTGAAGGTGAACAGTGTGAGAATATCAGATGTGTATCAGTGTATTGGATCCGTTCATTCGGCCTTAAAGTGACAGCAGCTTTGTAACTTTTCTACAAGTATTTAAATGAGTTTAAGTTAGTCGTCTGCTAGTGTGTCAGATGGAGCGTCACTGACTGGCTTAAACCATGATGGCATAATGTGCATTTATACAACTATAATACAATAATGCGGCGACATAAAGAAGGAAATTTACTTTTGATACTTCAGTACTTTTGAAAACAAATACATTTGTACTTTTACTGAAGTAAAAATCAGTTAGAATTAGAATCAGAGTAATATTTGACCAGCACTTTTACTCAAGTAATGAAGTTGTGTACTTTGTCCACCTCTGTTACTTTCACTTTCACATTTGCTAAGCTTTCTCCTGCCTCGGTTTACGAACGTGATACCGTTCATCTTTTTCAAGTATATTCTTGAGTGTTTTTGTGGACTAACTGGCGGCGCGTACGGTTGAGTGTGTGTCATGCAGTGGTGTGTGTGTTGGTTAGTTGGTTAGTCGGGCTGAGATGTGCGGCGTTACTTCTTGGCATTAAGAGCAGCTAGCGCGCCGTCGACGTCTTCCTCCGGCTGCAGAGGATGCCATTGGGCGATGGGCCGGCGTGGATTGGCCAGCATGTCGGACCAGTGCTTCAGCGCCGTGCTTTGGGCTTTGCTGCCAATGAAGATCTTACCGATGGCATCGTTCTTGCCGATCTTGTCGTAGTCGAAGACCGTCACCACCACAATGATTTTCTAAAACAATAAGGAAAACCATTTATCCAAGCTTTTTCTAATGTATTGCAGTGTTAATTTCATCAACAACCATTGAGATGAGAAAATCAAAATCTTCTTGTGACTTTAAGAACAAATTATAAACGTAAAGGTGACCTAAACGGTGGAATGATCTTCCACACTCAGATCAGAAAAGTTGTTGTCTATGTTTAAATCATTGTTGAAAACCTACTTTTTAGATGTTGTTTGGGGATCAATTTTAGCTGCAACCTTGCCAAAATAACACACATATTACCCCCCAAAAGCCATTTTTTTCTGGCAACCCTGTCTGCGCACGCGCTGGAATAAAAAAAAAAGAATTGTAAAAAAAAAAGAATTTAGGGATACAGAGAGCACTTACCAACACGATCATCATTTCTAAGGAGGAATAGTGAAGGTAAATACAAATTCAACCCAAGCAGCTTTGATGACGTGATGATTACGTTACTGTTTATCGTCTGTCCATCATCGTCTAAAGCCCGCCCTGATGATTTCATTAGTCAGTTTCTGTTCAGGCATGATTACTCCTCTATGGATCAAGACCAGTTCGAACTGCCCGAGCTCAAATGTTGTGGGCAGGGCTGAGTTCAGCTGGCATCCAGGCTACATTTTCTCATTAATAACGGAAAATTACGTGTTTGGCAGGGAAAGAGTTAATATATAAAAATATGGCAGACGCCGTACCTGCATTTGCTCCAGAGGGATCTCGAAGCTGAAGGACTCATTGTAGTACGGGTTCAGTGTGTTCTTCTTCACCGTCGTCTTCTTCTTCTTCAGACGCTTTCCGTTCTGCAGGAGCTGGATCTTCACATACGGGTCTGCCAAAGGGCAAAAGATGAGTTAAGAGCATCAAATATACGACACATTTCCCGCTGGAGACTCGTATGTCTCAGCTTACAACACACACTCAGATTTCCTACCGTTAAAAGCAATAGGTATAAACATTAATTTATTCCTATTGCGGTTTCTTTGTTAAATTCTGGTGTGGGAGGAGTTGTGAGGAGAAGGTAGATTTTTGGGCTGCTGTGGTCTTGTGTTGTTTTTTTAGGTGTTTTTTAATGTTTCTAAACTGTTTTTTTATGTATGTGTGCTGGTCTGGTTGCAAAGCAAATTGCCCTTCGTGGACATAAACAGATAAAGTGAAAGTGAGCTCGGCCCTCACCGGACAGGCCGCCCACGTCCATCTTCTTCAGGTTCTTGGCCTCCAGGATACAGACGGTCAGTTTTCCGGCCGTAGGAACGTAACGCAGCGAGATGCAGATGTCACCGAGCTTCTCCGGCTGTGTGGAAAACATCAGTGTGTGTGAGCATCAGACGAAAGCGATCTACACGGCAAAAAATTATCTTCTTATTTAGTATTTTTGTCTTGTTTCCAGTCCAAATATCTAAATATTCTTAAATCAAGATCCATTTACTAGATACGTGTTGCTTGTTTTCCAGGGGGAATAAATCAAAATGAGTTTTTGCTTAAAACAGGCAAAATTATCTGCCAATGGGGTGAAAAAAATAATCTTATTTCAGTTCTTGGACGGAAACAAGATTTCAATCAGAAACAAGATTATTTTTCTCACCCCATTGGCAGATCATTTTGCCTGTTTTAAGCAAAAACTCACTTCATTTAGATTTTATTTTCAACAAAACAAGTAAAAATATCTTATGTTGTTTTACTTGTATAGTAAATGCATCTTGATTTAAGAATGGTTAGATATTTAGACTGGGAACAAGACGATTTTTTTTTGCTTCTTTCCTCTCAAACCTGGATGATAATAATACGAGCTGGTTTAATAATCACCTCCTCTTTCTCAGCACTCTCCAGGTCTCTCCACTCTTCAATCGGCTGGCCCAAATCCAGAGTGTTCATGGGTAATTTTACTTCGCCGATAATGTCGTGTTTGGAGAAGCGGTCATAGTCGTACACACACATGACCAGCGTCTTCCCACCCAGCTCCTGATACGGCATCTAACATGGAAAGCATTTGACATGTAAAACACTGAGCCAAGCGTAGAACAACCTGTCCTTCGAGATATTGTTATATAAAGGAGATGTGGACTGACTGGCCCCATACACAACAAACTGAGATGCTCTGTGTATTCTGACACCTTTTTATCAGAACCAGCATTAACTTCTGCTTGATCCGATATATATATATACACCTAAAATGCTTTTCTTACTTAGTATTTTTGTCTTGTTTCTAGTCAAAATGTCAAAAAAATCTTACATTAAGAAACATTTACTAGACAAGTAACAATTGTTGTCTTGTTTTGGGGAAAATAACTCAAAATGAAGTGAGTTTTTGCTTAAAATAAGATCAATAATCTGCCAATGGGGGGAGGAAAATAATCTTGTTTTCTGTTTGAATTAAGATTATTTTTCTCACCCCATTGGCAGATTATTGATCTTATTTTAAGCAAAAACTCTCTTCATTTTGAGTTATTTTTCCCCAAAACAAGACAATTACTTTTGCTTGTTTAGTAAATACTTCTTGTTTTAAGAATTTTTAGATGTTTGGACTCGAAACAAGACAAAAATACTAAGTAAGAAATGCATGTTTTGCAGTGTGTGTGTATATATAACATATATACAGTACATTCTTCTAATCATCTGTTCGTGCTATCGATGTGAAAAGATAATGAGATGAAAAACCTCCTCGACACTCGGCTGTGTTTTCTACAGTGTGCGGATTCGGCCGATCCATTTTTAGAAAGACAGTCAGCCGTTCCCACTGTAAGGCTTTTGAAGACGGCCAATTGTTCCTGTCCTAGATCAGTTTTAGCCGTGACCACCAGAGGATGTGCGGCCCCTCCGGAGCTCATTACTGACTCTGGGAAACTAAAGCTCATTCAGGAGCAAAGCGCTGGCGTAGCAGAAAACGGCCAATGAGCACTAATGACAGACCAGCAGTCATTAAGCTGGGTTTCTGATCATACACGCTTTACGATATATTTCACTTGATTAATTGGAACATATGCTGTCTTTTAGGGTAATATTATAATATTACACATCAATATTTGACCAACGAAATGGCTCACCTTGAAGACAAAGGTTTCGTTGAACACTGGGTTGAGGGTCTTTTTGTGCACCTTGGTGTCAAACTTCTTCTTCTTATCTGGTAGGATGAACACTTTAACGTAAGGATCGGACGTTCCGCCAGAGTCCATGGAAATCAGGTCGGCACACTGCAAGATCCCGACGGTGAGCTGTGGAGGAAAAACGAAGTAGAAAAATAGAAGCCAGAGATGTAATAACTGACAAGAATCCCAAATGAGATCTCTTTAATATGTGACCCTGGAGCACAAAACCAGTCGTAACAATAACATAACGATTGCATGGGTCAAAATTTGTGATTTATCTTTTAAAAATCATTAGGATTTTAAGCAAACATAATGTTTTTCCCACCGTAAATATACCATAAATGTATTAATAGTAGTAATATGCATTGCTAAGGACTTCATTTGGACAACTTTAAAAGGAGATTTTCTTTTTTTGTTTAATGATAAATCAAGAGCAAATATTCCTTTGGGATGCGCTCACTCTGAAAGCGTCGTGAAACGTCTGTCAGGCTTTATGCATGTATTTAAACTTAATTATAAACTGAAAGTCTTATTCATAAATACACTACCGTTCAAAAGTTGTTCTTTTTTAAAGAAATATATATACTTATATTCAGCAAGGATGCATTAAATTGATCAAAAATGACATTAAAGACATCTATAATGTTACAAAATATTTCATTTTAAATAAATCTCCTGCTCTAGATGTCATTGTCGCTTATAGAACCGCTTGCAGGAAAGTTGTGAAATTTGGTACACAGATAGAGGTCAGACTGAACTCTCAACAGGGCAAATTTGGAGTCTCTAACTCAATCCCTCTAGCGCCAACAACTGTCCAAATTTGCACTCACGTTTGTGCTAATAATAACTTTTGAACCGTAAGGGTTAGAAACATTCTGTTCCCTCTGACTCCTTGGCTCACAGCGATTCAATTGAACGTAATTTTCCGCCATTTTGAGTTTTCCAAAAAAAATACTTTTTGCTCTGATTTTCACAAAAATTGAACCAGATCATCTTCAGACCATGCTGACCAAAAGTGATGGAATTCCAGTTGATTCGCCAAACCGTTCCGGAATAACGCACAAATTAATTCTACGAAGTGCCATCCAAAATGAACGTGAGGCTATATCTACGCAATGCTTTAGTGTACTCTAAAAAAATCAACTCTATAGTCATACAATACCAAATGTTCCCATATTGGGCATTTTGGGCATCGTCCATTTTGAATTTTGTCATAAAATGCTATTCGAACGCATTGGGATATTGTTACGAAACTCGGTATGTGTCTTTGACACCATGTCCTGACAGTACTCAAAACGTTTCTGGGGAGCGCCACCTTACAAGTTACAATGAAATTTCCAATGTTAATAACTTTTGATTATATCAGGGCGGCAGTGGCTCAGTGGTTCATGTAGATTGTCTACAAACCAGAAGGTTGGTGGTTCAATCCCCGGTTCCACCTGACCAAGTGTCGAAGTGTCCATGAGCAAGACACCTAACCCCAGCTGCTCCCGACGAGCTGGATGGCGCCTTACATGGCTGACATCGCCGTCGGTGTATGAATGGGTGAATGTGAGGCAAAAATGTAAAGCGCTTTGGATAAAAGCGCTATATAAATGCAGTCCATTTACCATTTACCATCAGCCTTTTGTAATGAAACTTGTTTTAATACATTTTAATACATAATTTTCAGAAAGAATCGGTTCAGTGTATCTGTCTTTTATAAATATGATAAACTAAAGACTCTTGTGAGATATGAAGGATTAACACGACTCTATAGATACTCAGGATTAACACCAGACTGTGTGTGTGTGTGTGTGTGTGTGTGTGTGTGTGTGTGTGTGTGTGTGTGTGTGTGAGTGTGAGTGTGTGTCTTTTTAGCTCCGCCCACTGCACGCCTCCACAGACTCGGCTGTTTTCAGAAAGAATCGGTTCAGTGTATCTGTCTTTTAAAAATATGATAAACTAGAGACCCTTGTGAGATATGAAGGATTAACACGAACTATAGATACTCAAGACTAACATGAGACTGTGTGTGTGTGTGTGTGTGTGTGTGTGTGTGTGTGTGTGCGTGCGTTATGAGCCTATAACAAAGATGCTAAAATAAGACACATTTTATTTATACCCAACATCCTTAGGCCTGTCGCGATAGTCAATAAATCAATTAATCGCACGATAAATAAAATAAGCTCAATAATTTTTCTGGCCGCGATAATTTCCATTTGCATGCTTGTTTGTTTTCCTCGTCTCTCTCGTTGACTCCGCGCGCCTCGTTTGGGGAGGTGTTTATACTCGATGCGCAGACCGGGTGCCGGTGTTAAGAGACGTCATGCTCAGCCACTCTCCTGGAAATCGTGCTTCTTCGGTTGTGGAGCGAGCCGCAAAGAAAATGGGGACTCGCGCACTCCGCGCTGGCGTTATTTTTGCCGCGCGCACCCTCGCGCTCATGCGAACGCGTCGAGTATAAACAAGGCTTAAAGCTACACTGAAGTTGGCAGTTTAGTAAATGCAAGTTAATTCTTTAGTTCAATCTTTGTGTGCTAAAGGCACATGAGTTCCTGTAGAGATAGCAATTCACATTCTCCTTTTATTGCCAAATAAATGAAAAGCATGTCATCATGTCTTCTCTCTCGCTGAATCAAAATCTCACCGAGCTTTCCTCAGAGATGGTCAAGTTGTTTGAGCATGATTACAAGATATAACTTTTTTTAATGCTGTATCCTAAACGGTTGATAATTAAGTTATATATCATTTGCTGAAGTAAATTTCTGGAGTGTTAACGATTAAAACAAAAAAACAAAAACAAGAACCGTACAGAACTGAACCGTGGGCTTTGTGAACCGTGCCTTCCCATAATCTGCACTTCATCTGTTGCAGTTTTCATCCATTTTATTTATTGTTTTTGTTTTTTTGTTCATTTATTGTAAATATTTGAAATGTTTTAAGTTTTAAATAGTCTTTAGAAATAAAAGTTTATTGATCTTTGAAAACATATACCTGCATTATTATGCCATTATCATTATTTTAGATGAAAATGGTCTCAGAACGACAATATTATCGTTTATCGCAATAATTTCTTGGCCAATTTATCGTCCAGCAAAATCTGTTATCGTGACAGGCCTAATCATCCTCACCTTGTTATCCTGGAAGTCATAATCCAAAGAGTACTGAAGCTTTCCGAGTTTCTCCACTTCTTTCTCCTCTTCCTCTTTCTCTTCCTCGGTCAGGCCAGTTTCTCCTTCTTCATCGTCATCATCCTGTTTCTGTGGGGCAAAGGGCAGATGGTTTTAGTAAGTCGTTATTTAGGTAAGGTCCATCTGGCTCCTGTCTATAAGCATGCCACAAGCTCAGGGCTGGTCAGTTGCAGTACGGCTGGAGAGATGCTGGCTGAACCTGATGGTCATCAATGCTGTCATTCAGGGCTGATGCTGCACATGACTCCAGGTCACAATTTTTATTGGTGACACTTTTTTATCAGATTCTTCTATAATAAAACGACACTAAAAACTCAGATTAGGTGTTTGCTAGCACTAGAAAAACATGAGAGGAGCTTTTATTGATGTGCATAATTCAGTGTGCAAGCATTTTCCCATCATCAGCATGATAAATGTAACTGTTCATCATCAGCGATGCTCCAGGGAACGAGCGATGAGAGCAGATGTTTAAAGAAGACTCCTTTGTGCTATTCTGGGACGTATGAAATACTGATGTGTATTTTTGAACATCCTCCAAATGGCAAAAATCTATAATGTGCAGAACTACTGCAATTTAATCAAGAGTTTGCCCCAAAAATGTATTTAGACACTAAGCCACACTTCATTAGATACATTATTACCTATAGCATTAATCTAGCACATTTAGAAACAGAAGAAATTATATTTCAGCATATCAAATAAAGCATCATCTGTGCCTTTCAAATGCTGCTTGGTTTGATATTCTGTGTATTTTTGTGTGGCTGAAGTGTTTGAATATTTTTGGGGTCACTTTATGTGAAGATGCTGCATAACAGAATTATTATGTTATATGCATAATATGTATCGTGCAAGGGGCTCAAAAGTTTCTAAATCCTCCATTAGGTCTGATTTAACCCTCTGGTCCTCTTCGTTTAGGGGTCACACTTGGCTCATTCGCCGTCAAAACTGACCGAAGCATTGACATTTAATGTTAATGATAATAATAATAATAGATTTTATTTATAATGCACTTTTCATTCCCAAGAATCTCAAAGTGCAACAAAGAGAAAAAATAACAAAAAATAATAATAACAAGTAAAAATATTGAAAAATATAAACAATCAACCATAATGTTAAAGGAAAAATAATGTAATATATTTTTGTTTATTTTTGTGAGCTATTAATCTTCCTTTAAAGCTATCACGCCTATAAAGCTATCCCTTCATTTTTCAGTGATTTCATCTGATGGGAGTAAAGTAAGAAAAGCTTCAGTATTGCCCTGGTGTGAGCACTAGAGGCTGTAACTCTATATAAAGTGCCTTACACATTCTCTGCACTGCAAAAAATGCTCTTACTTAGTATTTTTGTCTTGTTTCTAGTCAAAATATATATAAAAAATTACATTAAGAAACATTTACAAGACAAGCAAAAGTAATTGTCTTGTTTTCGGAAAAATTAACTCAATATGAAGAGAGTTTTTGTCTAAAATAAGATAAATAATCTGCCAATGGGGTGAGAAAAATAAATTGTTTTCTGTTTGAATTAAGATTATTTTTCTCACCCCATTGGCAAATTATTTATCTTATTTAAAAAAAATGTAAATAAGTTTAATAAATTTTTAAAAAAAATTATAATATTTTTTTATAATAAATACGTTAAATAAATTTAAAAAAAATTTAATTGTTTTGGGGAGTTATTTTCCCCCAAAACAAAACAATAAATTTTGCTTATCTAGTAAATACTAAAAAATGTTTAGATGTTTGGACTAGAAACAAGACAAAAATACTAAGAAAGAAAAGCATTTTTTGCAGTGTAGAGGTTTACACAGAAACACTTCGATCTGGATTCACACTCACACACATTCTCAAAGACTTTTTGTCAAGGTTTAGATTTGTTTTGTTTGAAGTGTCGGTTTTTGCATTCATTTTACTCCCGTCAAACCTGAACACAGAGGAGGAAATTTTGTTACACAACATCAAAATTCAATAAAAATCTAACAATACTGAACAGGAATATTTATCAGAGCTTAATCGATCTGGATCGGATCCGATTTCTCTTATTCGAGTCTTTCGGTTCAATTTGACCTTATCGTTACAGACACACCACAGTGTTTCTGTGTGTGTGAGTGTGTGTTCACTAGTTTAAATTACATTGACCAAATGTTCCCACAATGTAATATAAACCTGAGATCAGCAGCCAGCAGTCCCCACAATGTAAATGGATTCATAAACATACTAAATTATGTTTATTTTTTTATTTTTTGTATGTAAAAATGCAGAATGTTTCCTGTGATGGGTAGGTTTAGGGGCTGTGTGTGTGTGTGTGTGTGTGTGTGTGTGTGTGTGTGTGTGTGTGTGTGTGTGCGTGCGTGATGGGTAGGTTTAGGGGCTGTGTGTGTGTGTGTGTGTGATGGGTATGTTTAGGGGCAGTGTGTGTGTGTGTGTGTGTGTGTGTGTGTGTGTGTGATGGGTAGGTTTAGGGGCTGCGTGTGTGTGTGATGGGTATGTTTAGGGGCAGTGTGTTTGTGTGTGTGTGTGTGTGTGTGTGTGTGTGTGTTTTGGGTAGGTTTAGGGGCTTTGTGTGTGTGTGTGTGTGTGTGTGTGTGTGTGTGTGTGTGTGTGTGTGTGTGTGATGGATAGGTTTAGGGGCAGTGTGCTTGTACGTGTGTGTGTGTGTGTGTGTGTGTGTGTGTGTTTGACTGAGTCTGTGTGTGTTTTATTATGTGTGTGTTTGATTGTGTGTGTGTTCGAATGTGTGCTTGAGTGTGTGCATTTGTGCGTCTGTGTGTGTTTGAATGTGTGGATATGCGTTTGAGTGGATTTGTGTGTCTTTGAGTGTGTGTGTGTGTGTGTGTGTGTGTGTGTTTGTGGATGCCTTTGAGTGTGTGTGGATGTGTGTTGGAGTAGATGTGTGTCTTTGAGTGTATGTGTGTGTTTGTGTGTGAGTGTTTGAGTATGTGTGTGTGTGTGTGTGTGTGTATTTTGCACCCTTGGTAGTTTAGAGTATAACCCTTTCATTGCTGAGCTCTTTGTTCTGCAGTGGCTGATTCGTCGTTTGTACCACCAAAATATTCTAATAAACTAAGTTTTCGTATTTCTCATTCATGTCAGACTATGAAGGAGCCAAGTGTGACTTTTCCCCGACCCTTAAACACATCCAAAACCATGATTTTATTGTATATTCACATAGCTAAGAATCATCCCATTCCGATGAAGCAATAATGTTTAAAATGTCAGACCGAAGAGGCCGAGAAGGTTAAAGATGTTCAATGTGCCACCAAAAAAATTGTCACTCTCAAGTCAGTTCCTAACCATCTCTATATAGCAACACATTAAAGGGCACAGCAGAATATGTGCTAATGTTTTGAAAAATAACTTCATATATACATCATATATATTTATTACATTAAATTTAACTGATTATATGATCCAAGAGCTTATATGACAAGCAGTAAAATGATATTTCATAGCTCTATATCGGAGACGTCAGGACGTTTAGTGCAGTAACACAGCCATGCCCTTTAAACACATGCATTCGCTGTGAGTCTCTTCATAACTCAAACATCTGGCCAGTATTAGTGGGTTAATCATCAGTTATTCCATTCACACCTCCTGCACATGATCTCTGTGTTATTGTATTATCATTCTTTTGGTCTGCTTAAGTGGGGTTTTCATTTGCATTGTAACTTTCCTTTGTTTTTAGTTGTATTATTTTCAAGCAGCAGGTACAAAAGGCTTAAAACAAGGAAGTTACAACAGCCATTCCATCCAATCCCATCACAGCTGTGCCGTTCATCCATCCACCTACCGTAGCGCCGACGCCCATGAGCGTCAAGAAACGCGGCGCAATAGACACAAAGCAGGAGGAAGGAGAGCAGAGAGAGAGGTTGAACTCACGACACACCAAAAAACAAAACGAAAGACAGTCAAGACAGTGAACAACACCGAGAGAACCAGTTTGAGAAATGACACTGTGACGTTTAACACATCTGTATCAATACACACTTTGAGTTTAAGGGTCATAGCATGAAATGAGTGTCTTTTTCATATCAAATGACTTCTGTAAGACTGTAGATGTTTTATCAGACCTAAAACATGCTTGTAAAATGCACTATGCCATCTTATTTTATTTCTTAATCTAAAATCTCGCAATTACGCTAAAAAAAAGAATGAATTGTGAAATAAAAACTCGCAATTGCGAAAAATAATGTCAATTTTTAGATAAAAACTCGCAATTGCAAGAAAAAAGTAGGAATTGTGAGATTTTAAAAAATCAAAATTGCAAAAAATAATGTAAAAATTGTGATAAAAACCCGCAATTATGAGAAATAATGTCAGAACTGTGAGATAACCTGCAATTACGAGAAATAATGTCAGAACTGAAATAAAAACGCGCAATTACGAGAAATAATGTCAGAACTGAAATAAAAACGCGCAATTACGAGAAATAATGTCAGAATTTTGAGATAGAAACTCACAATTACAGCAAATAATGTACATTTTTAGATAAAAACTCTCAATTATGAAAAATGTATAAAATTGTGATAAAAAAAACTTACAATTACGATAAATAATGTCAGAACTGTGAGATAAAAACTAGGGATGCACCGAATCCAGAATTTTGAGGTTCGGCCGAATACCGAATCCACTAGTTAATATTCTGCCGAATCCGAAACCGAATCCACTAGTTAATATTCTGCCGAATCCGAATACCGAATCCACTAGTTAATATTCTGCCGAATCCGAAACCGAATCCACTAGTTAATATTCTGCCGAATCCGAAACCGAATCCACTAGTTAATATTCTGCCGAATCCGAAACCGAATCCACTAGTTAATATTCTGCCGAATCCGAAACCGAATCCACTAGTTAATATTCTGCCGAATCCGAAACCGAATCCACTAGTTAATATTCTGCCGAATCCGAAACCGAATCCACTAGTTAATATTCTGCCGAATCCGAAACCGAATCCACTAGTTAATATTCTGCCGAATCCGAAACCGAATCCACTAGATAATATTCTGCCGAATCCGAATACCGAATCCACTAGTTAATATTCTGCCGAATCCGAAACCGAATCCACTAGTTAATATTCTGCCGAATCCGAAACCGAATCCACTAGTTAATATTCTGCCGAATCCGAAACCGAATCCACTAGTTAATATTCTGCCGAATCCGAAACCGAATCCACTAGTTAATATTCTGCCGAATCCGAAACCACTAGTTAATATTCTGCCGAATCCGAAACCGAATCCACTAGTTAATATTCTGTCGAATCCGAAACCGAATCCACTAGTTAATATTCTGCCGAATCCGAAACCGAATCCACTAGTTAATATTCTGCCGAATCCGAAACCGAATCCACTAGTTAATATTCTGCCGAATCCGAAACCGAATCCACTAGTTAATATTCTGCCGAATCCGAAACCGAATCCACTAGTTAATATTCTGCCGAATCCGAAACCGAATCCACTAGTTAATATTCTGCCGAATCCGAAACCGAATCCACTAGTTAATATTCTGCCGAATCCGAAACCGAATCCACTAGTTAATATTCTGCCGAATCCGAAACCGAATCCACTAGTTAATATTCTGCCGAATCCGAAACCGAATCCACTAGTTAATATTCTGCCGAATCCGAAACCGAATCCACTAGTTAATATTCTGCCGAATCCGAAACCGAATCCACTAGTTAATATTCTGCCGAATCCGAAACCGAATCCACTAGTTAATATTCTGCCGAATCCGAAACCGAATCCACTAGTTAATATTCTGCCGAATCCGAAACCGAATCCACTAGTTAATATTCTGCCGAATCCGAAACCGAATCCACTAGTTAATATTCTGCCGAATCCGAAACCGAATCCACTAGTTAATATTCTGCCGAATCCGAAACCGAATCCACTAGTTAATATTCTGCCGAATCCGAAACCGAATCCACTAGTTAATATTCTGCCGAATCCGAAACCGAATCCACTAGTTAATATTCTGCCGAATCCGAAACCGAATCCACTAGTTAATATTCTGCCGAATCCGAAACCGAATCCACTAGTTAATATTCTGCCGAATCCGAAACCGAATCCACTAGTTAATATTCTGCCGAATCCGAAACCGAATCCACTAGTTAATATTCTGCCGAATCCGAAACCGAATCCACTAGTTAATATTCTGCCGAATCCGAAACCGAATCCACTAGTTAATATTCTGCCGAATCCGAAACCGAATCCACTAGTTAATATTCTGCCGAATCCGAAACCGAATCCACTAGTTAATATTCTGCCGAATCCGAAACCGAATCCACTAGTTAATATTCTGCCGAATCCGAAACCGAATCCACTAGTTAATATTCTGCCGAATCCGAAACCGAATCCACTAGTTAATATTCTGCCGAATCCGAAACCGAATCCACTAGTTAATATTCTGCCGAATCCGAAACCGAATCCACTAGTTAATATTCTGCCGAATCCGAAACCGAATCCACTAGTTAATATTCTGCCGAATCCGAAACCGAATCCACTAGTTAATATTCTGCCGAATCCGAAACCGAATCCACTAGTTAATAATATTCTGCCGAATCCGAAACCGAATCCACTAGTTAATATTCTGCCGAATCCGAAACCGAATCCACTAGTTAATATTCTGCCGAATCCGAAACCACTAGTTAATATTCTGCCGAATCCGAAACCGAATCCACTAGTTAATATTCTGTCGAATCCGAAACCGAATCCACTAGTTAATATTCTGCCGAATCCGAAACCGAATCCACTAGTTAATATTCTGCCGAATCCGAAACCGAATCCACTAGTTAATATTCTGCCGAATCCGAAACCGAATCCACTAGTTAATATTCTGCCGAATCCGAAACCGAATCCACTAGTTAATATTCTGCCGAATCCGAAACCGAATCCACTAGTTAATATTCTGCCGAATCCGAAACCGAATCCACTAGTTAATATTCTGCCGAATCCGAAACCGAATCCACTAGTTAATATTCTGCCGAATCCGAAACCGAATCCACTAGTTAATATTCTGCCGAATCCGAAACCGAATACCGAATCCAACTCCCATCCTCAGTCCATTATCACAGTAAACACATTTATAACATAATCAACGTCCACAGCAGTGTATTTTTTATTTAATTTTAAAAGGATGACACTGCCGTGTTGCTGTCTGTAGTCATTTCTATCATCCCGGCGGATGAAAATACATTCAAACACATTCATATAAAGTATTTGTAATCAAAACTTAATATAGAAATAATTATTATTGTCATTATCATCACCTTGGATACGTTTTTTAATTCATGTTTTGCAAAAGCACTCAATACAGCCACTGTCGTGCAAACACTGATGTTTTACACAGATTAAATAAACTTACATTGACATAACATAAACTTACACATCCTCAGTTCACCCGTGCTCATATATTATCAGCATCAGTTTTCCGAGAGAAACAGCATCAGCCGTCCCACTCCGAGAGAAACAGTTCTGTTCAAGACGACGCCATCACGCATGCAGTATCTCAGCTCAGCGGTTCTCACAGCAAAACATGTCTCAGTTCAGTGAACGGCCGGAGTTACTACATATACTTCAAGATATTAGTTTATTTCTAGTCTGAGGGACTGTCACTCATGTCAGAAAGTGAGTAACTATAGTAACTTGTGGGATCAGCCCTGATTTGAGACGCGAACCGTTTAGAACGATTCAGTCCGATTTGGTGAACTGGTTCGACCGGATCACTAAAAAGATCCGGTTAAAAAGAACGATTCGTTCGCGAACCGGACATCCAGCGGCGATTGTTTAGGGTTCTTGCCACCACGAGACAAATCGGCATTGCAATTTGAACATATAGCTCGACTTGAATTGCCTTCTTGTGACTGAAAGTACTGCCAAACAACACATTTTCTGTTCACAAGTTCCATTTTCACTCTCTCACAGCCTACTGCAATCAACCCCATCATCGACCAGTATCGCGTAGTGCAAGCGGTTTCGGTTCGGTGGGAAAAAATTCTACGGTTCGGCAGAAACCGAACCCAGTCAAAAAGCCCAATATTCAGCCGAATCCGAACCAGAATCCTGGATTCAGTGCATCCCTAATAAAAACCTGCAATTACGATAAATAATGTCAGAACTGTGAGATAAAAACTTGCAATTACGAGAAACAATGTCAGAATTTTGAGATAGAAACTCACAAATTATGATAAATAATGTCAGAACTGAGATAAAAACAAGCAATTACAAAAAAAATATGTAAAAATTGTGGTAAAAAACTCAGAATATAGATGAAAACATGCAATTACGAGAAATAATGTCAGAACTGTGAGATGAAAACATGCAATTACGAGAAATAATGTCAGAACTGTGAGATGAAAACATGCAATTACGAGAAATAATGTCAGAACTGTGAGATAAAAACTCGCAATTACGAGAAATAATGTCTAAGTTGTGCAATAAAAAGTCATCAGAATTGAGTTCATGATTTCGGACGCTGCCTCTGTCTTTATGAGTGAGTCACTGAATCATTCGCTCAGCCGATTCGTTCAAAAGCACTGATCCAATATTGCATAAACAAGTAAAATACTCGATATTAACGTACAGCTGGTCTGAATTCGGTATTGCTATTTCATCATATAACTATTATAATATAATTAAAGGCACTCATTTTGTAGAAGGACCCTTAAAGCTCCTATCTTTAATGCTCTAAATCACATCCAGTGTACCATTTCTCTTGAAAGAAAAGCAAACACTCACATTACTCACAAACACAATAAAGCAAATCACATGACGGACTCACAGCCGCCCACACTAGAGTGGTCTGAGGCTTGTTTTCATTTCTTAATGATGCAACACTAATTCCTGTTGATATTCCCAGTTAATACAGAAGTTAATATTTCATATTTCCTGTGCATCAGGGGCTTTAACGTCATGATCTAAGGGCGTGTTGGTGAGTGCGATCGAACACGTTACATACATCTCCACCCTGCATGTTCTTCATGTTGAAGCCATCCTTTCCTTTTTTGCCTTTCTTGTTCTTCTTCTTCTTACAGCAGCATTTCTTAATGATACAGAAGCAGCAGGTGAGGATGAGGAGGGCGGCCACCACAGCGATGGCGATCAGCGCCCATGGAGGCACTGGAGGCATATAAAAAACAGGAAAAAATTCAATAATTATTACTAAAATATTAACATAAACTAGAATGTACATTTCCTGAAGAAAATGTGAGTGGTGCTTGTAGTGGCAAAACTCTGCCCTCGGTTGCTAGGGTGTTGCTTTGGCAATGCTAAGCAGGTATTATGGGTGGTTGCTAGGCGGTTGCTATGGTGTTTCGGGCAGTTGCTAGGCAGTTTCTAAGGTATTCAGGGTGGTCACTAGGGTGTTGTTAGGCAATAGCTAGGGTGTTCTGGATGGTTGCTAAGGCTTTTCTAAGCAGTTGCTAAGGCATTATGGGTGGTTGCTAGGCAGTTGCTATGGTGTTTCGGGCAGTTGCTATGCAGTGTCTAAGGTATTCAGGGTGGTCACTAGGGTGTTGTAAGGCTATTGCTAGGGTGTTCTGGGTGGTTGCTAAGGCTTTTCTAAGCAGCTGCTAAGGCATTATGGGTGGTTGCTAGGCAGTTGCTATGGTGTTTCAGGCAGTTGCTAGGCAGTGTCTGCGGTATTCAGGGTAGTCGTTAGGGTGTTGTTAGGCGATTGCTAGGGTGTTCTGGGTGATTGAGAAGGCATTGGTAGGCAGTTGCTAAGGTATTCTGAGTAGTTGCTAGGCAGTTGCTATGGTGTTTCAGGCAGTTGCTAGGCAGTGTCTGCGGTATTCAGGGTAGTCGTTAGGGTGTTGTTAGGCGATTGCTAGGGTGTTCTGGGTGATTGAGAAGGCATTGGTAGGCAGTTGCTAAGGTATTCTGAATAGTTGCTAGGCAGTTGCTAGGGTGTTTCGTGCAGTTGCTAGGCAGTGTCTTAGGTATTCAGGGTGGTTGCTAGGGTGTTGTTAGGCGATTGCTAGGGTGTTCTGGGTGGTTCCTAAGGCATTGCTAGGCAGTTGCTAAGGTATTCTGGATGGTTGCTAGGGTGTTGTTAGGAAATTGCTAGGGTGTTCTGGTAGGTGCACTGCAGAGCATCATAGGGGAAAAAACAAGAAAAAAACAGTCAATCAGACGTCAGGTAGTCATGTGACATGTTATTCCTTGGGAGGGTTTCTGCAGCTTTAATAAAGGTAAATATAAGACCTTTTTAAGACCAATTAAAAAAGATAATTTAAGGAATAAATTGAAGAGAACATACATCAATATGTTCTTTAGATGTAAACGCCTAGGAAGCAACACAAATTTAAATGTTTGAAAATACAATTTCCAACAGATCTCCATAACTTTGTAATTCTTTTTACCCCCAAAAAAATTGCTTAATATTTGAGATAACTTAAACTCACTTGTGTCCCGTTTCCTTGATTGAAATTGCAATTTTCTCACGATTTACAAACAGTTGCAAACATTTGGGATATTGTACTCAACAAAATACTATAACACTGGCCTAGTGGATATTTTACTGCAAAAATATAGCTTTAAGGCCTTAAATTGTGGAAGACCCAATATCTGACATTAACCGAGAAGGACAGAGCAAGATATGACATGAAATACTACTAACACAAACGTTTTCAATTAACATTTTACGAGGTTAAATAGAGTGACCAAGGACTGCATGTTGATTTGAAAGCATTTGAATTTATTGCATTCCACGCCTTGATTAAAAGTGAAATGGTCAACACTCGTTTCAATCCATAAAACATCTTCAGCGTAATGATGCACTATTGATTTTCTTGATCTAGCGAGACTGTGCCGCATCTCTGCAGGACTTACATGGGATTTTATCGATCTCATTGAGGAACTTGCTTTTGATTTCCTCAAAGACATCGTTCTTATTGACGGGTGCCTCGGCGTCGGTGGAGTTATCAGCCGGTGTGGAGACGGCCGGAGCCATCGTCATGGTGTGAGACGGATGGGTTCCTCCGAGGCCGGTCGGCTCTGGGCCCACCATGGCTTCTGGCTTCTTTTTGAAGAGGTTCCACTTCATAATCTCGGGCTTGGCCAATCAGGAACCCTGGAGGAGTTAAAGACACACACACACACACAGATAAAACACAAAGTACTGAAGTCTGGAATGCGTCTTGATCAGGTTTTCAAAAACATCCATGTCATCCGTCACTCAGGGTCCAATCATAGACCCAGTGCGTGTGTGTTCTGCAAGTTTCAGTTCTCATGTTCAGCTCCACGGTGTTTAAATATCAAATGCAGTGGCGCATCTGTTCCCCCATCAGAGTGTGTGTGTGTGTGTGTGTGTTCCCCCATCAGAGTGTGTGTGTGTGTGTGTGTGTTCCCCCATCAGAGTGTGTGTGTGTGTGTTCCCCCATCAGAGTGTGTATGTGATTGTGTTCCACCATGGGCGTCTAGTCTAAACCAGGTGTGTTCAGGAGCATTGTTGGAGCGTTGCTATTGTGAGGAACTGAAAACCACTGACCATTGACCAACACACACCTGCTCTAAAGTCAATAGTGCAGGATTTCTGTGTTATTTAAAAGGTGTGTTAGTAATATGAGCCTATAGGTGGTGTACAACACACACACACACTGATTATTACACACACTCTCTGATTATCACACACACACACACACACACACACACACACACACACACACACACACACACACACACACACACATTCATTTGATGTATCTTATCAAGCAGCCAATAAGTAATGACCTAAAATCTTTGGGCAATATTTGGCACCCTAGCAACCATTAAGAGCACCCTAGCAACCCAAACCCAAATAGGGATATCTTGTAATCTGAATGTTATGGAGGGATTGCAGTTGGTTTATATCATTTATACTGACAAGCAGCCTTTGGAGTATCATCATTGGCAGCTGCTCCCTAGCAACCAAACAGAGTAGACTAGCAACTGTTTAGCAAGACTTCTGCATCAGAACATTGTATAGAGATGGCGGTTTGGCTCTTTTGACTCATGTTAGCAAACAGGACTACCAACATGCTAGACATGCTAGCAGTGAATAGCTACATGCTAATGGCGATTAGGTAAATGCGAAAAGGAACTATAAAAACTTCATAGTAACCATCTGTGACAACTACCAACCGCCTGGAAATACCATAGCAACCTCCTAAAACACCCTAGAAACCACCTAGCAACCAGCCAGAACACCCTAGCAAAAGAATACCATTGACACTGCTTATTAACTGCCCGAAACACCCTAGCAACCACCCAGAATACCTTAGCAACTGCCTTGCAATGCCTTAGCAACACCCAGAACACCCTAGCAACCACCTAGAAGCACCCCAGCAACCGAGTGCTAAGTTTTGCCACTGCAAGCACCACTCACATTTTCTTCAGAAAATGTACATTCTAGTTTATTTTAATAATGTAGTAATAATAATTAAATTCAATAATTGTTATAAATATTTTTCTGTATTTTAATATATTTAAAATTTAAAAAATAAGGGGAAAAACTATAATGCTTTTATACAGTTCAGTTTTTTTCCAGTTTGTAAGACTCTCAGTCATGTTATGCAGACGTGTTGCAGTTTTAAGTTGCCATCTGGTCAAACCTTTATTTTCATCCACACATTTATCTCCGTACATATTAGATCCCATAAGACAACATCGTCTAGCTGTGATCCAGCAGAACAGCACTGCTACCCTTATTAAAGTCATCATTTCTACAGGTTTTCAATCACAGGGTGTTATCTGGCATGTATAATGTAGATGCTGCAGAGAAGGTCGGATCAGAGGCAGAATGGTCTCCTACTTCTGTTGAATACGAGCAATAATGCTGGATTTGATGCCATGTTATAACTTAAAGAAAGCTGGTGCAAAAAGCACCGAGGCGTCCCAGGACAAAATGTCTGGTATGTAGTCCTGCAGTGCAGCGTTCTGTCGTTTATCCTGCACTGCATCCTTCCACGGCCTGACACCTTTATTTCATTATTTAAAAGCAAGGCCATCCATTTCATTATTAAAAAGAGCCGTCCACTGTCGGTTCTGAGAGGTTGTTTTCTTTTCACTTGAGCTTCTTTGTCATGTATTTAAGTTTCTCATGATGATAAATATGCTGTGGAAAAAGCTGCACCCTTCTTGCATTCAATGGGCCCTATTTCACTGATCTGATCTATTGGTGCAGGATCTCTTAGGGTGTGTCCGAATCCACTTTTGCTAGTTTAACGACAGGAGAATGGTTGGCGGTATGATCCAATAGGGTCGTCCCTCGTCTCTTAATGAGTCATGGGTGAGTTTGGGGCATAATGTGCAATAAACCAATCAGAGTCTCATCTCCCTTTCCCTTTAAAAGCCATGGCGGAAATATAGTCACTCAACGAGTCAGTTTAAATACATGTGTATCGCCACGATTGGTTAAAAAAGTAGCATTTCATTTGTCATTACTGTAAAGAGGTAATTCTGATACATGCGCTGACTATATCCACTATGACACAGGCATTTTATCTTTATGTACACAATAATAATAATAATACATTGTAATCCTTTTATTTATAATATTTGGCATGTGTTTGTGCTGCTGCGCATCCATGTGTGTGTAATAATGAGTGTGTGTGTGTGTTTTGACTACCTGACATCTGATTGCCTCTCTTTGTTTGGATTTTCCCCCATGATGCTCTGCAGTGTACCTAGCAACCAGAACATCCTAGCAATTGCCTAACAACACCCAAGCAACCACCCAGAATACCTTAGCAACTGCCTACCAATGCCTTAGCAACCACTTAGGACACTCTAGCAATCGCTTTACAACACCCTTTACGACCACCTTGAATACCGCAGACACTGACTAGCAACTGCCCGAGACACCTTTGCAACTGCCTAGCAACCACCAAGAATACCTTTGCAACTGCCTAGCAACCACCAAGAATACCTTTGCAACGGCCTAGCAATATTAGCAACCACCGAGAACACCCTAGCAATCGCCTAACAACACCCTAGCGACCAGCCTGAATTCAATCCATTACGCCTATGTAAGTCCCCAAAATTCACAAAAACCTAGCGTGTGTGTATGTGAAAGTGTTCTAAGGCCCTAAGTGTGTGTGTGTACATCTGCTCTGCTCTTGTATCTGAGCTCTGACTGAGAAAAACACTCCATGACTTCACCTCCACCCAGCACGAAACAGACATTAATACTGATCAATACTAATCTAAGCAAAGCCAGCTATCGACTATCATCGCTACTCTGGTCTAATTTACCAAATGAACATCTCCGTCCAATCCATGCAGGATAAATCTGCCCCATGACAGGATCCTCCACCTCACCCTCAGTGCGCAACCAATCACAGTTCAGGTCGCGAGTCTGGGATGTGTGTGTGAGGTGTGTGTGTGTGAGAGTCTGGTGTGTGTGAGAGTCTAGGTGTGTGTGTGTGTGAGAGTCTGGTGTGTGTGTGTGTGTGTGTGTGTGAGAGAGTCTGGTGTGTGTGTGAGAGTCTGGTGTGTATGTGAGGTGTGTGTGTGTGTGTGTGTGTGTGTGTGTGTGTGTGTGTGTGTGTGTGTGTGTGTGTGTGTGTGAGAGAGAGAGAGAGTCTAGGTGTGTGTGTGAGAGTCTGGTGTGTGTGTGAGAGTCTGGTGTGTGAAAGAATCTGGTGTGTGTTTGTGTGTGTGTGTGTGTGTTTGCTGTGTGTGAGTAACTTTGTCCTGATATGGGTCTGGTGTGTGTGTGTATGTGTGGTGTGTGTGAGTAACTCTGTCCTGATATGGGTCTGGTGTGTGTGTGTGTGTGGTGTGTGTGTGTGTGTGTGTGTGTGTGTGGTGTGTGTGAGTAACTCTGTCCTGATATGGGTCTGGTGTGTGTGTGTGTGTGAGAGTAACTCTGTCCTGATATGGGTCTGGTGTGTGTGTGTGTGTATGTGTGTGTGTGTGTGTGTGTGTGTGTGTGTGTGTGTGTGTGTGTGTGTGTGTGTGGTGTGTGAGTAACTCTGTCCTGATATGGGTCTGGTGTGTGTGTGTGTGTGTGTGAGTAACTCTGTCCTGATATGGGTCTGGTGTGTGTGTGTATGTGTGTGTGTGTGTGTGTGTGTGTGTGTGTGTGTGTGTGTGAGTAACTCTGTCCTGATATGGGTCTGGTGTGTGTGTGTATGTGTGTGTGTGTGTGTGTGTGTGTGTGTGTGTGTGAGTAACTCTGTCCTGATATGGGTCTGGTGTGTGTGTGTGTTTGGTGTGTGTGAGTAACTCTGTCCTGATATGGGTCTGGTGTGTGTGTGTGTGTGTGTGTGTGTGTGTGTGTGTGTGTGTGTGTGTGTGTGTGTGTGTGTGTGTGTGTGTGTGTGTGTGTGTGTGGTGTGTGGTGTGTGGTGTGTGTGTGTGTGTGTGTGTGTGTGTGTGTGTGTGTGTGTGTGTGTGTGTGTGTGTGTGTGTGTGTGTGTGTGTGTGTGTGTGTGTGTGTGTGTGTGTGTGTGTGTGAGTAACTCTGTCCTGATATGGGTCTGGTTCTCCAGTGGATCTGCAGAGGCTGAGAGACGTGATCTGCCTGAACACAAACCGCTTCACAGCTCGATCTAACAGAACTGGGACATGCGGTCAGTCGGCGCATGGGGTTCGCCCTGAGTGTGTGTGTCTCTGGAACACACACTCGTCTAGATCACATCCGACCCTGAAACTAGAGACTGCAGAGTGGGAGTTTGCTTCTGTTTGTAACTTATCCCTGAGGAAATCAATAACCGGAGAAACCGCGTCTGCCAAACGGCGAATCATATTATAGTTAAAGCTCAAACTGTGATCTTTATGTGCTCTGTCATTGATATGCTTTTATTTTATGTACTTCGTAACTGTCTTAAAGACGCTGTTGGCATGAGAAACATCCTCACACAAGCAGAGCTTCATAAACGTCTGGTCGTCTGAATGGAGACGGATGTCACATCTGAAAAAATTCCAGAGATCGCAACGCAACGCTTTCTGGAATATAGGGCTGCGCGATTTGGCCAAAAAAAATTGATTTATGATTTTAATATAATTTTTCCCCCTCCTACTTAAAATCAATCTGCAGATGACAAAGAAATTGTTCAAAACAAGTTTTAATTTGATTTTGTTTAGGTAAAATACTTGCGGCTTGGTAAAGCGCCTAGCTGGGGTGCCAAACTTTCAGCATGTGAATAACCCAGACTATTCCACAGTATAAATGAGCACCATATCGTTTGCAATATACAGTATACATATCAAAGGTTTATTAGTTGATATGCAGATCAAATTAACTTTAATTAAAAACAGTAATGTGCAAAAAAAAAGTATAGGGAAAATTAAAATGTTATGCTCTTATTAAATATAGATTAGCATTGTTCTTCAATAGTCTCACACTGAGGGAAGTGGAAATGTCTAATAAATCAATACGTGCTCTTCTGCTGGTTATAGTGGTGGGCATTTCATATCTTTTTTTAAATAAAAATGCTCGTTTGCCACAAAATGGATTACACATAAAAAAACTGTAATAACTTTAAAAAAAAACATTTGACTATTTCTTTCACAAGACCCCTTTAAACTTTTAGTTTTACAAACCATCCCTTTAAAAATTACATTAAGAGCTATAAACTGATCAGTGTTTAATAAATGCTGTGAAATCATTGAACTTCACGAGACTCTACAAGAGTGATTCCTGAAAGGCTTTCTGCAAAAACACAAACACCTTTAAAAGAAGAAAAAAATCATCACTGACTTTCAAAGCTGCGACAGAAACGACTTTCCACTTCGAGGACCTTGATAGAAATGTAGTGGAGTAAAGAGGACGATATTTGTCTTTCAGATGGAGTGAAGTTAAAGTCAGAAGATTACAGAAAAAATAATACTCCAGTAAAGCACAGAGACTCAAACAGTGAACTTCAGTACAGGACTCGAGTAGATGAGCTGAGCTACTGTCCAGATCTCTCACTGGATCTCCAGCGCTGTGTATCGTGTCTGTCACGAGATCGGCCCGTGTGTGAGCTCGCGTTGCGTTCGTTGTCCGCGCAGCTCAAATGAGTAGCGTGGTTCCGTTCAGACTTCAAACACACTTCTCCGCGGGGTATTGTTAATTATTGTCTGTGTATCTCTGTGGCAAACGCGTGAGGGGAGGCCTGAGCCATTACGGGAGCGTCGGCGGATTTTAAAGAGAAACCGATTTTCATTCACAAAAATCGACGTAAACTACAAACTCGAATGAATCGATAAAATCGATTTATCACCCAGCCCTACTGGAATATCTGCAAGGGTTTCCTACAGAGAGGAGATCTGAGCAGGACAGTCCTGAGAACACACACACAGATTATGTTCATAATGACCAGCAAAGCAACACACACACAAATAGCACAGCTGGTCACTGCCACTATAGTGTGTGTGTGTGTGTGTTCAGCCAAAGGTTATGCAGCTCATGTTAGAGTTTGATTTGTTTTTAATATGTGACGTTTAAAGACAGATTTATCTAAAGTAAATAATGAAATGAAATGTAAATAAAATCAAATAAAACAATGAAATATAAATTAAATAAAATACATAAAATAAAATATAATAAATAAGACATTTAAGGACTGATTAATAAAAATAAATATTTAAAAAAAATTAAAATTAAATTAAAATAAAATAAATAAAATAATGTAAAATAATGTAAATAAATAAATAAATAAATACATTTAGTTAATTAAATAATAAAATATAATATAATAATAAAAAAGACATTTAAGAACAGATTAATCTAAAAAAAAAATGAAATGTAAATAAATAAATACATTTAATTAAATTAAATAATTAAATTAAATAAATAATAAAATGTATATGAAATAAAAATAATAATAAAAAATAAGGAAAATTAAACAAAATACGACATTTAGGGACAGATTTAGCTCAAATAAAATAAATTAAAATAAAATAAATATAAAACTAAATAAAATAATGAAATTAAATATAAATAAAATAAATAATTAATGAAATGTAATTTAAATAAAATAAAAAATAAAGAAATGTATACAAAATAAAAAATATAAATAAATAAATAAAATTAAACAAAATAAAATAAGACATGTAGGGACAGATTTAGCTCAAATAAATAAATAAAAATTAAATAATGAAAGTAAATGTAAATAAAAAAATGTAAAAAAACATCTTCACAGCAGTGTCAGTGGTTAGAAAATATTAGAAAAGAGAAAATGTATGTACAATTTGTGATTGAAAGACATATTTAGTGTCAGTCCATGACTGAAAAACCATCAGATTTGTTCATAAATGAACTAAAATACAGAATTGTACAGCAGTGTGTCAGTCAGTCCGTGACTAAAACTAGAGGAAATATAAGTAAACCATTTCTGCCAATCCTAAATGTACAAGTACCGGACAAAACTGGGAAAACAAAGCAGAAAATCCGGTTTAAACACGTGTCTTTCAGAGGGATCCGTTAAAGCATGCTCAAACTACACTGATCCCATTTGCTCGTGTTTTTTTGTACTCAAGTTTCTACACCAAGATGTTCGTGGGTTTTATGCATCACTTCTAAAATCATGCAGCAGAAAAAACCTGCAGTTCCCCTGGAACACACACGCGGAGCAGCAGGAAAACGGCAGCATGCTCCGGACGGGTCGATCGGGTCCGGCAGAAATGGAAAGCCCTTACCAGGCAATAGTTCTGATCCTCCCTAATGGAGCCAGCCTTCCAAATGAGGGAGAAAACGCTTCACTTCCCACAAACCGGCTCACATCCGCACAAACCGCAGTCCTCACTGCAGCACAGCCTCGCTCACACACTCCCCGCTCGTCCATCACACACACACACACACTTCAGTCTCTGCTTCATACTCGCAGTCGCTCTATCACTACCTTTGAGCTGCCTTCTTTCCTTCCGTCCTGTTTAACGCTACTCTCTCTCTCCTCTCTCTCTCTATCATTATGGATTCTGCACACACTCGACTGGATGCAGTGCTACAGTGCTACACCCCAAGTGCCGACGCACACCACTTATCCTCACACTCCCTCACATTGAGATTAGATAGATAGATAGATAGATAGATAGATAGATAGATAGATAGATAGATAGATAGATAGATAGATAGATAGATAGATAGATAGATAGATAGATAGATAGATAGATAGATAGATAGATAGATAGATAGATAGATAGATAGATAGATAGACAGACAGACAGATAGATAGATAGATAGATAGATAGATAGATAGATAGATAGATAGATAGATAGATAGATAGATAGACCATCACACACACACTTCAGTCTCTTCTTCATACTCAGTCGCTCTATCACTACCTTTGAACTGCCTTCTTTCCTTCAGTCCTGTTTAACGCTACTCTCTCTCTCTCTTTCCCTCTCTCTCTCTCTCTCTCTCTCTCATTACGGATTCTGCTCACACTTGGCCGGATGCAGTGGAGGACGATCTCCACGGATCAATATATAAACCATTGTGCAGTTTATCCTCTGAAACGGTCCAGGTGTGCAGCCAAACTTCTGCTGTGTGTGGGAAGACCAGAGAGATGGAGAGAGAGAGAGAGAGAGAGAGAGAGAGAGAGAGAGAGAGAGAGAGAGAGAGATGGAGAGAGAGAGAGAGAGAGAGAGAGAGAGAGAGAGAGAGAGAGAGAGAGAGAGAGAGAGAGAGAGAGAGAAAGAGAGAATAACAACACCGGCAACAGAACACTGCAGTTTCTCATGCGAGTCTCCCGGGGCCAGCCCATAATAAACCAGAAGCGTGGCGCACGATCCTGAGGAGAAACAAAACCAGGAACATCTGAACGAAGTTAATGTCAACTAGGTGACCTTTTGCATTACGCATCACATTATTATGGAAATATTCATGAAAATAGCCATGGTTACAGCTAGTCCAAAGTTTTTGGGAAAGGGCAGTGGAGCCGGCAGCATAATTAGCTATAAACACCTGAAATAGATTTATGGTTAAACACCTGCAGTACTTGTGAGACGGGAACGCTGCGTTCTGTGCATTTTAAAGCACAAACCGTGTTTCTGACGGCAGGCAATGGGCCATATTTAACTGATCTGAGCTCATGGCGCAGGTGCTCTTCCGGCCTGGCTCTGAGTGGTTGCTAGGGAGTTGTGGGTAGTTGTTAGGGTGTTCTGACTGGTTGCTAGGGAGTTTTGGGTAGTTGTCAGGGTGTTCTGAATGGTTGCTAGGGAGTTGTGGGTAGTTGTTAGGGTGACTGGTTGCTAGGGAGTTGTAGGTAGCTGTTAGGATGTTGTGAGTAGTTGCTAAGGAGTTGTGGGTAGTTGTTAGGGTATTCTGAGTGGTTTGCTAAGAAATTGTGGGTAGTTGTCAATGTGTTCTGAGTGGTTGCTAGGGAGTTGTTGGTATTTGTTATGGTGTTCAGAGGGGTTGCTAGGGAGTTGTGGGTAGTTGTTAGGCTGTTCTGAGTGGTTGCTAGGGAGTTATCGATAGTTGTCAGGGTTTTTTGAGTGGTTGCAGTTGTTAGGGCGTTATGAGTGGTTGCTAAGGAATTGTGGGCAGTTGTTAGGCTCTTCTGAGTGGTTGCTAGGGAGTTGTCGGTAGTTGTTAGGCTGCTCTGAGTGGTTGCTAGGGAGTTGTGTGTAGTTGTTAGGCTGTTCTGATTTGTTGCTAGGGAGTTGTGTGTAGTTGTTAGGCTGCTCTGAGTGGTTGCTAGGGAGTTGTGTGTAGTTGTTAGGCTGTTCTGAGTGGTTGCAGTTGTCAGGGTGTTCTGAGTGGTTGCAGTTGTTAGGGTGATCTGAGTGGTTGCTAGGGAGTTGTGGGTAGTTGTTAGGGTGTTCTGAGTGGTTGCTAGGGAGTTGTGGGTAGTTGTTAGGGTGTTCTGAGTGGTTGCTAGGGAGTTGTGGGTAGTTGTTAGGGTGTTCTGAGTGGTTGCTAAGGAGTTGTGGGCAGTTGTTAGGCTGTTCTGAGTGGTTGCTAGGGAGTTGTTGGTGTTCTGAGTGGTTGCTAGGGAGTTGTGGGTAGTTGTTAGGGTGTTCTGAGTGGTTGCTAGGGAGTTGTGGGTAGTTGTTAGGGTGTTCTGAGTGGTTGCTAAGGAGTTGTGGGTAGTTGTTAGGGTGTTCTGAGTGTTTGCTAGGGAGTTGTCGGTAGTTGTCAATGTGTTCTGAGTGGTTGCCAGGTGGTTTCTAACTGTCTTGCACGAATAGAGTTCTGCAAGCCTCTGATATTCTGTTCTCAAGGGGACTTTATCATCTGATCACTTCAAAAGATAACAACACACGTCTGCTCAGGAACACACACAATCTGACGGGCCATTCATGACTGTAAAACACAAAGGATGAGTTACATGCTGACATTTAATATTCATAGCAAAGACCACTACTAATTCCTCAGCTCATTTGAGTCCAGACAATGGGAAAAGGGATGCATAAAAAAATATATGCATGAATATAGATGAATATGAATGAAAGATTGCCCAGTGGGCTTTAGTGCCATGCGATCTCCCACAATAGAGCCGACAGGACAGCAGTAGAGCTGATGTCAATAATGATTATTTAGAGAAATTAGAGATAGAGAGAGAGACAGAGAGAGAGAGAGGAGAGAGAGAGAGAGAGAGAGAGAGAGAGAGAGAGAGAATCATGAGAAGAAAACCCCTAGCTAGAGTGCAGAGAGTAAAGCACTGATAAAGATTTGAAAACAGCACGTTCACAATTTGAAACCAGCAAATTGCTAACATCAGAGGTGAACTAATTTGCTTTAATGAGGACCTATTATGCAAAATTCTATTTTATAATTGAACACAGATGTTTTACAACCAGCCAATAATGGTAAAAATTTACCCAATACTTGTTATAATCCCCATCAATCATTATCAATCTCTCATATGTCCCCCACTCCTGTGTAAGAATAGGGAAGCCCCACCCATGCCTGCTGTTGATTGGCCCTCCAGCATAGACACGCCCCTGAGTGAGAAGCACACATACACCCTTTCTGTTTCCTCGCTGTATCAGCCTTGAGTATTACAATGTGTGAGCCACAAACATCACTAATGTCCTGATGAACCAGCGAACACACGAGTCTCAGAGACTCCGGCATCAGAGCCACTGAGGACACCGGGGAGAAGTTCATTCATGAAGGAAATGTGCCAAAGAACTACTGTAAAGTGTTATATTTGTGCAAATCATTTTACGCATAAGCACTTTTATGATGGATAGTGCATCCATCCATCATAAAAGTGCATCTATCCATCATAAAAGCGCATATATCCATCATAAAAGTGCATCCATCCATCATAAAAGTGCATCTATCCATCATAAAAGCGCATATATCCATCATAAAAGTGCATCCATCCATCATAAAAGCGCATATATCCATCATAAAAGTGCATCCATCCATCATAAAAGTGCATCTATCCATCATAAAAGTGCATCCATCCATCATAAAAGTGCATCTATCCATCATAAAAGTGCATCCATCCATCATAAAAGTGCATCCATCCATCATAAAAGTGCATATATCCATCATAAAAGTGCATCCATCCATCATAAAAGTGCATATATCCATCATAAAAGTGCATCCATCCATCATAAAAGTGCATCTATCATCATAAAAGTGCATCCATCCATCATAAAAGTGCATATATCCATCATAAAAGTGCATCTATCCATCATAAAAGTGCATCCATCCATCATAAAAGTGCATCTGTCCATCATAAAAGTGCATCCATCCATCATAAAAGTGCATCTATCATCATAAAAGTGCATCCATCCATCATAAAAGTGCATCTGTCCATCATAAAAGTGCATCTGTCCATCATAAAAGTGCATCCATCCATCATAAAAGTGCATCTATCCATCATAAAAGCGCATATATCCATCATAAAAGTGCATCTATCTATCATAAAAGTGCATCCATCCATCATAAAAGTGCATCCATCCATCATAAAAGTGCATATATCCATCATAAAAGTGCATCCATCCATCATAAAAGTGCATCTATCTATCATAAAAGTGCATCCATCCATCATAAAAGTGCATCCATCCATCATAAAAGTGCATCCATCCATCATAAAAGTGCATCTATCCATCATAAAAGTGCATCCATCCATTATAAAAGTGCATCCATCCATCATAAAAGTGCATCCATCCATCATAAAAGTGCATCTATCCATCATAAAAGTGCATCCATCCATCATAAAAGTGCATCTATCCCTCATAAAAGTGCATCCATCCATCATAAAAGTGCATCCATCCATCATAAAAGTGCATCTATCTATCATAAAAGTGCATCCATCCATCATAATAGTGCATCTATCCATCATAAAAGTGCATCTATCTATCATAAAAGTGCATCCATCCATCATAAAAGTGCATCCATCCATCATAAAAGTGCATCCATCCATCATAAAAGTGCATCCATCCATCATAAAAGTGCATCCATCCATCATAAAAGTGCATCCATCCATCATAAAAGTGCATCTATCCATCATAAAAGTGCATCCATCCATCATAAAAGTGCATCTATCCCTCATAAAAGTGCATCCATCCATCATAAAAGTGCATCCATCCATCATAAAAGTGCATCCATCCATCATAAAAGTGCATCCATCCATCATAAAAGTGCATCCATCCATCATAAAAGTGCATCCATCCATCATAAAAGTGCATCTATCCATCATAAAAGTGCATCCATCCATCATAAAAGTGCATCTATCCCTCATAAAAGTGCATCCATCCATCATAAAAGTGCATCCATCCATCATAAAAGTGCATCTATCTATCATAAAAGTGCATCCATCCATCATAATAGTGCATCTATCCATCATAAAAGTGCATCTATCTATCATAAAAGTGCATCCATCCATCATAAAAGTGCATCCATCCATCATAAAAGTGCATCCATCCATCATAAAAGTGCATCCATCCATCATAAAAGTGCATCCATCCATCATAAAAGTGCATCTATCCATCATAAAAGTGCATCCATCCATCATAAAAGTGCATATATCCATCATAAAAGTGCATCCATCCATCATAAAAGTGCATATATCCATCATAAAAGTGCATCCATCCATCATAAAAGTGCATCTATCCATCATAAAAGTGCATCCATCCATCATAAAAGTGCATCCATCCATCATAAAAGTGCATCTATCCATCATAAAAGTGCATCTATCCATCATAAAAGTGCATCTATCCATCATAAAAGTGCATCTATCCATCATAAAAGTGCATCCATCCATCATAAAAGTGCATCCATCCATCATAAAAGTGCATCTATCCATCATAAAAGTGCATCCATCCATCATAAAAGTGCATCTATCCCTCATAAAAGTGCATCCATCCATCATAAAAGTGCATCCATCCATCATAAAAGTGCATCCATCCATCATAAAAGTGCATATATCCATCATAAAAGTGCATCCATCCATCATAAAAGTGCATATATCCATCATAAAAGTGCATCCATCCATCATAAAAGTGCATATATCCATCATAAAAGTGCATCCATCCATCATAAAAGTGCATCCATCCATCATAAAAGTGCATCCATCCATCATAAAAGTGCATCTATCCATCATAAAAGTGCATATATCCATCATAAAAGTGCATCCATCCATCATAAAAGTGCATATATCCATCATAAAAGTGCATCCATCCATCATAAAAGTGCATCTATCCATCATAAAAGTGCATCCATCCATCATAAAAGTGCATCTATCCATCATAAAAGTGCATCTATCCATCATAAAAGTGCATCCATCCATCATAAAAGTGCATATATCCATCATAAAAGTGCATCTTTTATGATGGATTCAGAACCAACAAATATGACAAAATTTGTCAAATTAAAACAAAAAATTAAAATAAATGTAATGAGTATTATAATATAAATAAATACTAACATACTAATACAGGATTATTGATATAATGCCATAATATAATATAAAGTCGTCAGTCTGTTGAATTTTGGGAAATCCTCCTTGTGTGAATATTAAGTGCTGAGGTAGCACAGTGCCATGGCCTCAACATCCCGGCCAGATGGGGTCGGTCATCCCTGATCCAGCGCTCCGAACCCATGCAAACGCAGCGCCACTTCCTTTCCTCAAACCTGAGGAACGTACACCTAAAGCTGAATCACCAAATTTGATGTAGCCAATATTAGATTCATAAAGATTTACTCAGACAGCAAAGGTTAGTGAATGCTATTAAACTGTCAGGAAATACAGTAACCCTCAATTATCACTGTAGACATTATAAAGATCATCAAGTCAGGCTTTCAAATCCCTGAAGGAAGAGATGAGTTCCCTGACAATAATCTAACCTACATCCAGCCCATAAAATGACCTATATAGACGACAATACATGAATCTAGCAGCTCGAGTCCATCTAATTAACCCAAAATTTAGCAAAACGTCCCAATTTTAGCTCTGGAGAAGCGTGATTTCACAGGCTATGAATTAACAGTAAGTGTCACAGATTCATGTGTAATCTTTAATTGTTTCCATTCAAAATTATGAAGTCCGGTTATATCATCGCTAATGTCCCGTTAATTTAGTCATGAAGTGACTTTGCACATTTTGATGAGGACATTTAGACCACGCGACACTTTCACATTTTTGCAACCAAACCCTAACGCTTTGAGTAGAGCCAACTCAAATTAAACAAATTAGTTAAATCAAATGAAATTTCTTGAGTGTTTAGAACTTTGTTTTTCTTTTAAGTTCACAGAACTGACACATTTTAAGTAATCTGAACTGTTTAATAGTTTGAGTTGTATTTAATTTAGACAAACTTAAATTTAACTGAAACTGGGCTGGGATTTCTATTTCCCAGGAGTGTTTAATGTTTAGCTATGCTAACTTAGAAGAGATTCTGTTATGATGGGGTTTTTTATGCAGGGTTAAAATTAATTGGTTCGAGAACAGGTATATGGTGAAAGTATTATATATACACTCACCTAAAGGGTTATTAGGAACATCTGTTCAATTTCTCATTAATGCAATTATCTAATCAGCCAATCACATGGCAGTTGCTTCAGTGCATTTAGGGGTGTGGTCCTGGTCAAGACAATCTCCTGAACACCAAACTGAATGTCAGAATGGGAAAGAAAGGTGATTTAAGCCGTTTTGAGAGTTACTGCTCAGATACTGGGATTTTCAAGCACAACCATTTCTAGGGTTTACAAAGAATGGTGTGAAAAGGGAAGAGCATCCAGTATGCAGCAGTCCTGTGGGAGAAAATGCCTTGTTGATGCTCGAGGTCAGAGGAGAATGGGCCGACTGATTCAAGCTGATAGAAGAGCAACTTTGACTGAAATAACCACTCGTTACAACCGAGGTATGCAGCAAAGCATTTGTGAAGCCACAACACACACAACCTTGAGGCGGATGGGCTACAACAGCAGAAGACCCCACCGGGCACCACTCATCTCCACTACAAATAGGAAAAAGAGGCGACAATTTACACAAGCTCACCAAAATTGGACAGTTGAAGACTGGAAAAATGCTGCCTGGTCTGATGAGTCTCGATTTCTGTTGAGACATTCAGATGGGTGAGTCAGAATTTGCCGTAAACAGAATGAGAACATGGATCCATCATGCCTTGTTCCCACTGTGCAGGCTGGTGGTGGTGGTGTAATGGTGTGGGGGATGTTTTCTTGGCACACTTTAGGCCCCTTAGTGCCAATTGGGCATCGTTTAAATGCCACGGCCTACCTGAGCATTGTTTCTGACCATGTCCATCCCTTTATGACCACCATGTGCCCATCCTCTGATGGCTACTTCCAGCAGGATAATGCACCATGTCACAAAGCTCGAATCATTTCAAATTGGTTTCTTGAACATGCCAATGAGTTGACTGAACTAAAATGGCCGCCACAGTCCCCAGATCTCAACCCAATAGAGCATCTTTGGGATGTGGTGGAACGGGAGCTTCGTGCCCTGGATGTGCATCCCACAAATCTCCATCAACTGCAAGATGCTCTCCTATCAATATGGGCCGACATTTCTAAAGAATGCTTTCAGCAGCTTGTTGATCAATGCCACGGAGAATTAAGGCAGTTCTGGAGGGGAAGGGGGTCAGACACAGTATTAGTGTGTGTTCCTAATAATCCTTTAGGTGAGTATATATACACTGATCAGGCATAACATTATGACCTAATGTTGTATGACCTAATGTTGTACATGATCCGCAACAATGCTAAGGTACTATCCCACCCACTAACAGGTGATGAAGAGATAATCAGTGTTATTCACTGGTCATAATGTTATGACTGATCAGTGTATATTGAATTAGCTTGTTAAAGCAAGTCAAAATTCAACTACTAAAATATTTAAGTTGAGATTACATGATGATTTTAAGTTAAATTTATGATTAGCTTACTCAAACATTACAAGTTAATAGTAATTAAAATGAATAAGTACAACATTAAAATCGGCTTAATTTTGAAATTAAAATGAAATTGAATTAACTTATTCAGTTTTACAGTGTAGCAGGTTCAGTTGTTCTGCTCCCATGGGTCTCTCAACCCAAACACATTACCTGTTATGCCCAAGACGAAACCCTTTGTCATTGTGCCTCTTTCACTGATTGTTACAGGATTTATACACTCAAACCGAACGGCTATCCTGAGCCGGGGAGATTTACGACTGCGCTGGAGCGTTTGTCTGATGTGTGCATTACTGGTCCAATCAGGTCGAGCTGGGGAACAATGACTGAAATGCTGCATACAGTGGAACATTTCCTAATTATGACAAGACTAACAAAGCCTATGTTCACATTGTCAGTCCAAATCCGAATGGAATCGATCTAAATGATTGACGGTTCACACTGTGTATCGCAACGGTTCAGATCCGATTAGTGTCTCTCGTTTCCAGAATACTTCCAGGCAATGATGTTGCACCAAAACCAACAACAACAGCCACGAGGAGGGGTTTGCAATAGAGATGTTGTCTTATTTACAACATGACAATATGTCTATGTCTGTCTCAAAATATGTCTCCATTATATGTTGCCATTTTCTGCTCGACCGGCACTTGCTGACATGTTGTTTATGTTTTACGTGATGTGAGAATGTCACAAAATCCGATCAGAGCGGTAACACTGAAACAGATTTCCAGAATTTTTTTTCGGGTATTTCTAACAGTACACCATCAAACACTGATGGGTTAAAAACAACCAAAGGAAAATAAACAAACCCAGCAATTGGATCAGTTTAACCCAGAGATTGGAATGTTTTAACTCAATCAATTGGGATGTTTTAACCCAGCGACTAGTATGTTTTAACCCATTGATTGGGCTGTTTTAACCCAGAGATTGGGATGTTTTAACCCAGAGATTGGGATGTTTTAACCCAGCGATTGGGTTGTTTTAGCCCAGCGATTGGGATGTTTTAACCCAGCAAATGGGATATTTTAACCCAGAGATTGGGATGTTTTAGCCCAGCGATTGGGATATTTTAACCCAGAGATTGGGATGTTTTAACCCAGCGATTGGTTTGTTTTAGCTCAGCGATTGGGATGTTTTAGCCCAGTGATTGGGATGTTTTTACCCAGCGATTGGGATGTTTTAACCCAGCGATTGGGATGTTTTAACGTAGCGATTGGGTTGTTTTTACCCAGCGATTGGGTTGTTTTAATCCAGTGATTGGGATGTTTTAGCCCAGCGATTGTGATGTTTTAACCCAGCGATTGGGATGTTTTAACCCAGCGATTGGGATGTTTTAACCCAGTGATTGGGATGTTTTACTCCAGCAATTGGGATGTTTTAATTCAGCGATTGGGATGTTTTAACCCAGCGATTGGGATGTTTTAACCCAGCGATTGGGATGTTTTACTCCAGCAATTGGGATGTTTTAACCCAGTGATTGGGATGTTTTAGCCCAGCAATTGGGTTGTTTTAGCCCAGTGATTGGGATGTTTTACTCCAGCGATTGGGCTGTTTTAACCCAGCGATTGGGCTGTTTTAACCCAGCGATTGTGTGTGTGTGTGTGTGTGTGTGTGTGTGTGTGTGTGTGTGTGTGTGTGTGTGTGTGTGTGTGTGTGTGTGTGTGTGTGTGTGTGTAGAAAACAGTGAGAGTCCAAATGATAAACTTGCACTCTATGCTGGTTAAACTTTGCAATTAATCCACGAATCACACAGCTGGCCTGTCCGGATCATGGATCAGATCCCTAGACTGGACATCGCACATCCTGCCATGTGATTATAGTGGATGCTAAAACAATATATCATGCAGCCCTATCGGATACGCACAAAAAACAGATTCCCACTTACAGTCTGAACGAGGCTAAACTGCAGCAAACCCATTTAAATATTACACATTACCAATCCCAGATAGACTTTTTTTCCAATTTTCTGCATTGTTTTGCAGGGGAAATCTGCAGAATTCTGTGGAACAGATTTAAACGAGAGCGAGCTGAATTCTGCAGGCATGCATTTTCATTAAATACTGCAATGTACATATTAAAGTAATGTTAACTATTGTGTTGCATTACATTAGTAGAAATAACTAACTGATGTTAAGTAAAGGTCAAATGAATCTGTTTTTTGAGAGTGTGAGTGTGCACAAAAACATTCAAGTTCCTCAGAGAAAGTGGAAACAATATACTTTACATCCATCATACTCACGAAGGCAATTACATCGGGTTCAGCTGGACTAATTGATATAATTTGTTTAGTTCACAAGCCTTTAGGCGGCAAATTTTCTGGTTCAGGCATCAAGACCTACCAGTTTGAAAAGTATCTGGCTTTCATAAAATATGCAAAAAAGAGGCAGAGGTTAATCTAATGACTTTTTATACTGTAGCACAAATTAAAACTTTAATAGTTCATACTTTAAATCCATGATGATCAGGAATAAAAGTGATACTTGCGTCAACCAGCACTCCTAATAAAACATAAAATATTGCTTCTGGCCCATAGGACATACACTGATCAGGCATAACATTATGTTGTGTTGGTCCATTTTTTGCTGATCCGTCGAGGCATGGACTCCTCTAGACCCCTGAAGGTGTGCTGTGGTATCTGGTACTAAGATGTTAGCAGCAGATCCTTTAAGTCCTGTAAGCTGCGAGGTGGGGCTTGCATGGATCGGACTTGTTTGTTCAGCTCATCCCACAGATGCTCGATTGGATTGAGATCTGGGGAATCTGGAGGCCGAGTCGACGCCTCAAACTGGTCGTTGTGCTCCTCAAACCATTCCTGAAGCATTTGTGCTTTGTGTCAGGAGCATTATCCTGCTGGAAGAGCCACAGCCACCAGAATACCGTTTCCATGAAAGGCTGAACATGGTCTCAGCAATGCTTAGGTAGGTGGAGCGTGTCAGAGGAACATCCACATGGATGGAGGACCCAAGGTTTCCCAGCATAACATTGCCCAAAGCATCACACTGCCTCCGCCGGCTCGCCTTCTTCCCATAGTGCATCCTGGGGCCATGTGTTCCCCAGGTAAGCCACACACACACACACACCCGGCCATCCACGTGATGTAAAAGAACACATGATTCCTCAGACCAGGCCATCTTCTTCCATTGCTCCGTGGTCCAGTTCTGATGCTCACGTGCCACTGTTGGTGCTTTCGGCGGGGTCAGGGGTCAGAGGTCACCCTGACTGGACCATACGCCTCAAACTGAGCTGCTCTGTGTATTCTGACAGCTTTCTATCAGAACCAGCATTAACTTCTGGAGCAGTTTGAGCTCCAGTAGCTCGTCTGTTTGATCGGACCCCACGGGCCAGCCTTCGCTCCCTACGTGCATCAATGAGCCTTGGCCGCCCATGACCCTGTGGCCGGTTCTCCACTGGTCCTTCCTTGGAGCACTTTTGATAGATACTGACCACTGCAGACCGGGAACAGCCCACAAGAGCTGCAGTTTTGGAAATGCTCTGACCCAGTCGTCTAGCCGTCACAATCTGGCCAAACTCGCTCAAATCCTTACGCTTGCCCATTTCTCCTGCTTCACACACATCAACTCTGAGGATGAAATGTTCACTTGCTGCCTAATATATCCCACCCACTAACAGGAGATGAAGAGATCAGTGTTACTCACTTGATCTGTGAATATGAGATGATGGTATAATGCAGCAAAGATTCCATGATTATATTTCATACAGTTATGTACTAATTCCGTGTTTAGACAGATTTGTAGTATCTCCTACTAAGTACAAAACATATTCTAAGCACATAGACAGCAATGCTTTGCAAGTCCTGATTTACACATCTAATGTGCGTTCTTATGTTAATATAGTTGCAACAAACCTCAATACTCAGGAGTTTCCTGTGTCGTTATCCAGGTAGCGAGCTATAAAAATGCTGACAGCATAACTAACTTGCATAGCAAGAGTCTCAGATCGTCAGCAGTGACCGTAAGAGATTCAGAAGGAAATGAATATACAGAGAGAGCAGTGGCGGCTGGTGCTAAAACTCAACGGGGCAGCAAAAGGGGGACAAAATATTAGGAAGTCATAATGTTATGCCTGATCAGTGTATATAAAGAAGCACAGGGAGGAGAGGTCCGGGACAGCGGCTGAATTATTGATCTTCCTGAAGTCTTTTCACACACTCACAAACCAGCATGTAAGCAGATGCCCATACATAATTGTTTTCAAATCTAACACAAGTTCCCTCAGCCTAGAAAATGATCTGAATATTTAATGTCCACGCAAACACGGCCTTAAACTGCTTCTGCTGAGACCGGGACTGGGTTAGGATGTTTACATGTCGAATACAATATGAGATGACGACAGGAAGATGAATTTACTGAATTAAATCTCAATGAAATACAGCAGAGAAACTTCACCTGTCCAACACTATAGAAACATCAGAAGACATTAACACCGCTATCAGACGATGTCCAAGACACTGTTTCTCAGTAAAATAAATATTATTATTAATAATAGAAAAGCTAATTAAGTGTTCTTCCACCATTAAATGAAAGTACATTGCATGTAAATCTTATAAAAATAGTTAATTGAACACACTAAAATAATAATAAATACATTTTAATAATAATAGAAAAAAATATGTAATATAAATTAATTTTTAAAATAGATATTATATCAAATATATTTAAAAAATAATACAAATTAAGTGTTAATCCATCATAAAATTATATAAATATTTTAAATATCAAAATATAAATTATTAAAATGAATATAATACAATATATTAAAATAATAAAATTACAAACTAAGTGTTATTCAACCATACAATTATATAAATATAAATAGTTATTAAATTTAAAATATATTTCATTTTAGAGAAATCTCTCTCTCTCTCTCTCTCTCTAAAATGGCAATTTGGCTGACAAGGAAGAATAAAATGCTTCTCAGTGGAGGAATTGATCCCTTACATATGTTCAAAGCTTTGGTAAAAAGTAGGTTAATTTTTAAAATTAAAAGTAGTATAAATTTTATGAATTAATAAATAATACTGATTTTTCTCTTTTTGGGGTACTGAAGGTATTTTATATCAACCAAGTGAAGAGAGTGGATATGTTGTATTGTTATAAATGAAAATGTTTATTGTGCTTATATAGCTTATTTTATGTATATGTAGGTATACATTTATTTATTTATTTTGGGGGGGGGGGTTGTAATATGATTGTTTTATAATGTTTGTAATTAAAAGAAGTTTAAGAGTCAAGTCTCTCTCTCTCTCTCTCTCTCTCTCTCTCTCTCTCTCTCTCTCTCTCTCTCTCTCTCTCTCTAGTAATGCTGCAATGCAGGGGTTTATCCAGAAATACAAAGCTAGAGGGCGCATTGAGCGAGTGATTCACCCACCGGTTCTCTCTCTCTCTCTCTCTCTCACACACACACACACACACACACACACACACACACACACACGTGAGCAGAAGTCCGTTTACACTAAATGTGGGATGTTCCTACTTGATATCGCAGACTTCTGACAACACACACCGCAGAAATAATTGTACTAATAATCAGTACTTTTTGACTTGTTTTCCAGGAGAAATATCCAAACAACCGTATATCACTGGAAATGGGCTAGAGTATTCCTACTGAAACAGGAAACTGAGTCTGACATTTATAAGACACTTACAATGTGTTCATATACTGAAAGGTAATTTGATCAATTTGAGTACTCTAGCATATTCACTGACATTCAAAAGTCTGGGATCGGGAAGATCTCTTATGCTCAGCAAGGCATTTTATTAAAAATACAACAAAACAGTAATATTGTGAGATATTATCAAAATGTAAAATAACGGTTATATTTGAATATATTTTTAAATGTAATTTATTTAATCAACACTCCAGTCTTCAGTCTCACATGTTCCTTCAGAAATTTTTTTTTATCATTCTCATTTGAGGACCTGATGCTCAACACATTTATGATTATTATCAGTGTTGAAAACAGACTCTCTGATGAATAGAAAGTTAAAAAGAACAGTGTTTATCTGAAATAGAATCTTTTGTAAAGACCACGCCCACAACTGCTGACAGACTCTGCCCTATTAGCATAGACCCCGCCCACAACTGCTGACAGACTCCGCTCTATTAGCATAGACCCCGCCCACAACTGCTGACAGACTCCGCTCTATTAGCATAGATCCCGCCCACAACTGCTGACAGACTTCGCCCTATTAGCATAGACCCCGCCCACAACTGCTGACAGACTCCGCCCTATTAGCATAGACCCCGCCCACAACTGATGACAGACTCCGCTCTATTAGCATAGACCCCGCCCACAACTGCTGACAGACTCCACCCTATTAGCATAGACCCCACCCAGAACTGCTGACAGACTCCGCCTTATTAGTATAGACCCCGCCCACAACTGCTGACAGACGCCGCTCTATTAGCATAGATCCCGCCCACAACTGCTGACAGACTTCGCCCTATTAGCATAGACCCCGCCCACAACTGCTGACAGACTCCGCCCTATTAGCATAGACCCCGCCCACAACTGCTGACAGACTCCGCCCTATTAGCATAGACCCCGCCCACAACTGCTGACAGACTCTGCCTCATTAGCATAGACCCCGCCCACAACTGCTGACAGACTCCGCTCTATTAGCATAGACCCCGCCCACAACTGCTGACAGACTCTGCCTCATTAGCATAGACCCCGCCCACAACTGCTGACAGACTCTGCTCTATTAGCATAGACTCCGCCCACAACTGCTGACAGACTTTGCCCTATTAGCATAGACCCCGCCCATAACTGCTGACAGACTCCGCCCTATTAGTATAGACCCCGCCCACAACTGATGACAGACTCCACCCACGACTGCTGACAGACTCCGCCCAATCAGCACAGACCCTGTGTGCTTCGGGGGGGGGGGGGGGGGTGCGCTCAGAAAACCATGAGATCTGGGTTTAGAAGTTTAGACTGATTTGGCTTTAAAACACATGCAGATCATAAACTCTCATGATGGCAATGTTACGTGAGCACGATAGAGATGATAATGAAAGCCAAACAGATGCTTTAGTGTTTGACAGAGTATCCTGGGACACATGAGAGTCATAATAGGTGCCCTTTAATGTAAATTATTTAGCAAAATAGGCACACTACAGCTACATGTTTTATTTTACTTTCAAAATGCAAAGAAACACTAAAAGCTGACAGGGAAAAAAGCATGCATTGACTACAACATAATTATTGATATTTAATTGGTTCTTTCTTATTTTCTCACATGTTCATAATTTCTTTGTATTACAGCCTGGTCAAAAAAATATGTCTGAACAATTTGGCACGTTTCATTGCGTCATCACAAATAAAACAGTCGACTCCAGGCACAACTACTCAATATGCATCATTAAGCAAACAACCTTTATTATTTCTGTCCTTTGATTATGGGGTGTGTGTTGTGAAAGCTCTGTGTAATCACCACACACTCTTCCTCACACGGACTGGCCCGAGCCCATGTGGTCTAATTAACCACACGATCAATAATGGGCCTTTCTATTTCAATTACTCTTCAGCCTAAAGATGCTTTACAGAGCACATCAGGACATATCTAACTATGGGCCGCGTCACTGACACTTAATACTCTGTCCGGTGCACGCACGCTCTTAATTACACGAGAACGCCCCACTTTATGCATTTTACAAACGTTGGAACATCTATAAGAGTCTGATTTCTTCCTCCATCTTCAAAATGGAACTATAGTACAGTCGTCCATTGCCTAATTCTATTCATTAATGAATTAGTTCGTTAGTTCACCCAAATAATGAAATTCTGTCATTAATAACTCTCCAAACACGCAAGACCTTTTCAAAATCAGTCAAATGTTTGATGAATAAATCAGAAGCAGGTCGGCACACTTACATCAGACGGCGATATAGACTAGTGAGGATTAAACCACATGTTTAAATATATGAATCCTCATGTGTGTGTTTGTTTGTGTGTTTGTATGTGTATGTGTGAGTGTGTGTGTGTGTGTAGAGCTTCATCTACACACACACACACACACACACACACACACACACACACACACACACACACACGTCGTGTTTCCATGTTTTATGGGGACTTTCCATAGGCGTAATGGATTTCATATTGTACAAACTGTACATCCTATCCCCCTACACAGCCCCTAAACCTACCCATCACACACACACACACACACACACACACACACACACACACACAGCCCCTAAACCTACCCATCATAGGAAACATTCTGCATTTTTACTTTCTCAAAAAAACTCCTCCTGTGTGATTTATAAGATGTTTTCCTCATGGGGACCTGAAAATGTCCCCACAAGGACAAGGATTTCGGATATTGCCATCTTTGTGGGGACATTTTGTCCCCATAACGTTGTGATTACCAGCCCACACACACACACACGTCTGGTTCACTATCTTTGTGGGGACTCTCCAAAGACGTAATGTTTTTTATACCGTACAAACGGTACATTCTATCCCCTTAGACTGCCCCTGCCAAAAAATTTTTTTTGTAATATAAACAAGGGCACACGCGCGCACACACACACACACACGACATACATGCCTGAACTTCATCTACACACACACACACACTCGTGGCGTTTTCAGCCTCTATATGAGAACATGAACGCATGAACTTTATCTACACACACACACACACACACACACACACACACACACACACACACACACACGTCACACTCACTGTGTTTTCAGCCTCTATATGAGGACATGAATTTCCTCTCCAGAGTCACACACTCAAAGCTCTTCTAGATGCCTCATTCGACCGAACCGTGCAGGCACTTATGAGGCATCTACGTAAATATATCTATGATCCCGCCGGTATTTTGACCTTCTTCGGCTGAAGTAATGGCGTTGGGAACACTAGATGAGATTCGTCTGATATGAGGTAAAATAACACAAATACTGTTGTGTTTCCGTCAGAAAGCGATCGTTTCGTGTCTTAAGACATCAGTGTGTCGTCACGAGCCGCAGGGTTTAATATGGATTCGTATGTCTGTGTGTTTTACTCTCATAGAAATACACCCCATTGACATGCATTATACGAGCAACGGTTGAGTTAAAAATCTTCATTAGTGTTCTCCTGAAGAAACAAACACACCTATGATGCCCTGGGGGTCAGCAGATCAACATCACAGGCTCATTTATGGGTCAACTATCCCTTTAAACACCAATAATATAATGCTTACAAATTACAATATGTAAAGCTCATAAATAGGTCTTAGTCTTTTCCAAGGGCTGTCATTTTAGGGCAGGGCATTGCTAGGTGGTTACCTACTCGCCCAAGTCAAAAAAATAATCTTTTTTGACATAAATAACTGCATAAATGAAAGCAATCTGTTCCTATACACTCAAAACCTGTCTGGCCAGTCGCAGACCCACTGTGCAGTTATTTAGATTGATAACGAAATCCATTTCCAAGAAGACTGCAGAGCCGCTGAAGGAAACAGATAGGCCTTTGGGAGAAGGTAACCTGTGCGTCATTCTGTCTGAAAAACAACTTTTGGGCCAGCATTAAATTTGCATTTGATAGCATCAGAGTGAGCCTGACATTTAAAGGGACAGTACAGACAATAATGACAATTCTGTGATGACTTTCTTCTATGGAATAATCCTTGATTGCACCACATTCAACCAGTCATGGTTGAGGTTTATTATAATCGGATACCACAACAATTTAATTCAAAATTGTTCGTTTGTTCGGCCCATTTCAAGCAAGCTTCACTCAGCGTCTTAAACTGAATTAAGGGGCAATTACAACTGTATTCCTGCAAGCAGTAAGTAGCGATTTATCCACCTATCGACTGTTTAAACCATTTCTGATTAAATTGAATGTTTCTTAGAGAGACCGCATTGTCTAGATGACGCAAGATGCTAGTAAAGTAACAATAGGAAACACCAAGTACCATACCAAACTAAATAGTGTGTCTAATGACAAAGGGGAATATTATTTTTTATTACAAAATACAAACTTAGATACGTTGCTTACAGATCGTTCACTCGATCCTTCTAGCAAACATCACCTTTTCCACCATTTAAGTTAAAACGTCAGTCATTTGACAAGGCTATTCATTTTGTAAAAATATAAGTTATATATTTATATTTTTGAGAACTGAAGTATGGTGTTTCCTATGATGTTTCATTATTTGTATTTCAGATTAGGCTACATCACAGGTCACTGCGCAATGTTAGCCTTCACTGTGACTAACGCTATATAAACATGCAATATCGTTGACGAAAAAAGACAAGTTTAAAATGTAGACTGAATGACACTTTAAGCAGAACATCTCAAATGGAGATTGATCAAATGCAGCTTACTTGTTTATTGGTGTTTTCAGATCATCCGCACGCGAGAGAGAGCTCGCCTGCATATGGTTGGCAGATTGGACATGTTTAGGTAAAACACTGGATAGTATACAGGTTTTTTTCATTGAAAAGCTCTGTTTGGGGGATTTAATTAGTGACATCTGGCAACCGCAAACACGCAAGCTCTCTCTCTCGTGGATGAACTGAAAACACCAATAAACAAGTAAGCTGCATTTGATCATTCTCCATTTGAGATGTTCTGCTTAAAGTGTCGTTCAGTCGGTCTGTGTTCTGTCAGGACTCACGAGCCGTTTCACTGAACTGCTATGAGCTGCTGAAATAAGCCAATCAGAGCAGAGCTCAACATTAATATTCATGACTCTTCCAAATAAGGTAAAACCAGAGCATTACATCCTAGGGACAATTTATAGGGTTGTAGATGGACCTGTAAAGCTGCATCTGGACAATTTTTGCCCTTAAATAAGCCACACACCCTCTGTAGATATCAGAGAACAATTAAACATATTGCTTCAACTCATTCTAGGGCACCTTTAATGTCGAGCCCTGAGAAGAATTAAAGGTTTGAAACAGCGTGTGAGCAAGTCATAGATTTGTAATTTTCGGGTGAACTATCCCTTTATGAAACTAATCAAATGCATAAATCACGTTCACAAGGATTCCACAGTAAAAATCAGAGGTTATTGTGTCTTAATTTCTCATTAGAGACATAAAGACAGTGGTCCTTTCAGAGGGTGAAAATTATCGGTGGCCATTAAAGGTTATGGGGTCATTTTCAGCAATTTCCCTCTTATCTGACTTGTCATTTTCAGGGCGTTTCGCCACCATTGTCTCCTGTCAGCTCCGATCTGCACGTTTATCCGAACCTGACGACTGCAGCAGGCAATTTCAACTCCTGCTGCATTTCCAACACATTGCAGTGCAGTGTAAACCTGAGATCACTGATGCCCTTGTCAAAATGTTGGCATGTTGGTGGAAAAGTACAAAAGGACTGGTTCTGATGGATAGATGTGGGCATGGCAAGCAGAAAAGCAGTTTTTTTTTTAAAGATAACATGCATATGTATTATTAATCAGTAGATTTAATTGTGTTGTGTTGTGTAAGTCAAAATATTCACAATAGTTTGCTGAGAAAATCTTCAAAAGGCATTATACACTATAAAAAAATATTTAAAAAATAAGTTACCTGGTTGACTTAAAATTTTAAGTTCATTGAAATAAAAAACTTGAGTTAATACAATGAACATTTTTAATGAAATTGACACCCTTTATTGAAATATTATTAAAAGATTTTGTAAGCATATTGAAAAATTGTGTGTTTTATTTGTGATAACGCAGCCAAATTGTGCTATTTTCATCATGTATCAAAATGTTTATGTGATTCAGAGACAATAATATTTTAAGTTTCTATTTATTAAACCAATTTCCTTCATTGTATCAACTCAAATTTTTAATTTCAATAAACCCAATTTTAAGACAACCAGGTTACTTACTTTTTTAAGTTAAACCAACAAAAAATGTTACAGTGTAATATACGTATATTTTATGTTATAGATGTATATGTTGTGATGATGTTAAATGGCGGTAACGATTATTCATTTCATTCATTCGTTTCATTCATTTTCTTTATTTATACACTGAACAAAAAGGATTTTTACTGCCTGTTCAAATTGTTAAATTAAAATGGGCTAAAGCAACACAATTGATTTACATTTTGTCCTTTGATTGTGTTTAATCCACTTAAATATAAGTCAAATTGAAGTTTTTTTCATCCGTTTGTGTTGAGATTAGATGAATGATTTGTTGCATTAACTGAAACTGGGCGGGGCTTGTTAGTTCGCAGCATGCTTTGCATACGCCTAAATCCAAAGAGAGTAAATGTTGTTATTTTATATGTAACAGTTTTATTTGATGTATTTTTGAGCAAGATGAGAAAGAGGGAGACTTGATTGTGTTTAATAGAGTTTAATATTAAATTATGTTGGAAATTTTACAATAATTTTAATTGGCGAAGAGTGGAGCATTTGCTTAGGCTGTGACTAAAACAACTATAATGTCAGTACGGCTTTGATGAAAAAGCTTTAAATGTTAAGCATTTAAGATGATAACTTATGCTATTGCTAGCTAAAAGTTTGTCATTTGGCTACTGTAGTATTATAATTCAGTTGTGTGCCATTAAAATATATGAAATTGTAGTGTATTAATAAATTTATGAAATTAAATTTACATTTACATTTATGCATTTAGCAGACGCTTTTATCCAAAGCGACTTACAACTCAGGAGAACAGGAAGCGATCCGTCAAGAAGAGGCAACGAAGCACAAAAAGTGCCCTAAATACCAAGATTTACCGCTCAGAGTAGCAAAACCAGAAAAGGGAAGAAGAAAAGAGAAATAGAGGAGGAAAGAGTTTTTTTTTTTTATGTAAGAATAAGTGCTCATGGAAGAGATGAGTTTTTACCCGTCTTTTGAATGAAGCGAGTGATTCTGTCGTGCGTATGGAGGACAGAAGATCGTTCCACCAACCAGGAACAATGAAAGAAAAAGTCCTGGAGAGGGATTTCATGCCTCTCTGTGATGGTACCACAAGCCTCCTCTCATTAGCGGAGCGAAGGCTTCTGGTGGGGGTGTAGACTCGTAGGAGTGAGTCGAAGTATGCGGTGCTGAGCTTGTGGAAGATCCATAAACAAGAGTCAGGGCTTTGAATTTGATCCGGGCAGCGAGTGGCAGCCAGAGAGATGAATAGAGGTGTGACATGAGCCCTTTTGGGCTCATTGAATACAAGACGTGCCGCAGCGTTCTGGATCATTTGCAGCGGTTTGAAAGCACAAGATGGAAGTCCAGCCAGAAGCGTATTGCAATAGTCAAGTCTAGAAATGACCAGGGCTTGGACAAGAAGCTGTGTTGCATGCTCTGTAAGGTACGGCCTGATTTTCCTGATGTTGTGCACTGCAAACCTGCATGACCGAGCTGTCTTTGAGATGTGCTCTTTAAAGGACAGCTGGTCATCAAAGATTACTCCAAGATTTCTGACCGACCCTGAAGGAGTAATCAAAGATGAACCTGCTGGATGGTAAAATCATGTTGTATGGTTGGATTAGCAGGGAAAACAAGACATAATTCTGACATAAATGCCTGAATTATGTCAGAGCCTTATAAAATTCATGTTGAGACCACTTAATTGGGTTACTTAAAATATATTCATTCCATGATGTTGAAGTTAATTGATTTATGTGGTACCGATGTACACAAATAAATTGTGTAAATCTTATAAAGTGCAAACACTTTTTGTTGAGTGTATAGCACATTTCATGCAACTGTAGTTGCCCAAAGTGCTTTTCAAACAATAAAAATAACACAAATGACAAGGATAAAAATCACAGAAAAATACAAAGAACGCATACAGGACATAGACAACACTGCAAAAAAGGCTTTTCTTACTCAGTATTTTTGTCTTGTTTCTAGTGCAAACATCTAACAAATATTTTTAGAAAAGACACGCAAAATTATTGTCTTGTTTTGGGACAAAATAACTCAAAATTAGGAGAGTTTTTGCTTAAAATTAGATAAATAATCTGTCAATGGGGTAAAAAATAATAATCTTAAAACAACAAAAACTCTCTTAATTTTGAGTTATTTTGTCCCAAAACAAGAAAATAATTTTTACTTGTCTAGTAAATGTTTCTTAATGTAAGAACTTGAAACATGAAACTTGAAACATGACAAATACTAAGTAAGAAAAGTAAGAAAACATGACAAATACTAAGTAACAAATACTAAGTCTTTAAAAGATGTGCTTTTAACTTGACCTTGAATTTCAGTAGAGGCTGTACTGACCTTAGAGAGGAAGATCATTCCTGAGTTTGCTGTATGAGAGAATGCTCTGTGAATGTGTTTAGTTTTGGCAACGACAAGAAGATTCTGCTTTTAAGATCTCAAGGATCTCGTTGGATCAGTGGTAAAAGACACGCTTCAACAAACAACGGATAATACAGAATAAATCAGAAATACAGCAGCAAGTGTATCTGTTTATGAAGAGGAAAGCCCTTAAGGGTAACAGGCACAAGCTTTCCAGCACATGCTGTGAACAAGTGAGTCAGCAGTTCTTCAGTAAAGCCATAAGAGCAAATTAGCTGCAGTGCTACACAAAGTACACTGGTTTCAGCGGGTCTGACAGATCCACACACACACACCGTTCAGACGAGTGCGAGCTGAGACGGCGAGCTCCTGCGGAGGGAGTCACGGCCTCTCTTTAACGAAGCTGTTCTCTCCTCCGCAGTGCCTTTCTCTCCCCACGAAGGTCGAACAAATTAGGCCAGTCAGAAACTCTGGCCCACATCTACACTCTCTAAAGGCGCTTCACACGCCTCGCGCCGCGGCTTCAACACCAGTGAGCCGCTTTGACCTGCACTTCAGGCGTGAGATACAGTGACAGAAGGGCGATTTATTAATTCATCTGTGTATAATATGAAATACTTTTCTTACTCAGTATTTTTGTCTTGTTTCTAGTCAAAATATCAAAAAATTCTTACATTAAGAAACATTTACTAGACAAGCAAAAATTATTGTCTTGTTTTGGGAAAAAATAACTCAAAATTAAGAGTTTTAGCTTAAATGGGTGGTTCCGTGTGTGGCGAGGTGAACGAGCGAGAGACATGGGAGGAGCGAGTGAGACCGGGGACGTGATTGCGAAAGAGCGTCACCTGCGAGCCACACCGGTCTCCAGTCCTCTCATGAGGGAGCTCCGAGGCATTTAAGGACGAGCGACACCGGTCAAGGACGAGAGAGGACCAGGCCTGGATTTTACGTTGAGTTTTGTTTATGTTTTGTTATGTGTGTGTGGGCAGTCGTCCGTGAGGGGCTGCCCGCGGTTTACTTTCGTTTTGTTTGTTTATTTAATAAAAGTTGTTCGCCGGTTCCTGCCTCCTTCCTTCCCATCTAAGAATCTTATTACACCGTGTTTTTTTTATATCTAGGCTTGGTTGTGTTTATGTGGTGCAGTATAACATGTCTTAAAACTTTATTTTTTTAAACGCTGTATTTTTCTTCTATTCTCCCTTTATTCCACACCGCTGTCTGTGCTTTGAGCGGCTCGTTTGCTTCCTGCTTCTATGAAGCCCCTCCCTCTGAAAAACGCAATGGTCTTAGATTGGTCAGATGGCCAAATGTAGTTTCCTGTATTTTTATTGGCTGAAGTGCCAAGCACAGGTTAAGGCCACGCCCCTTCCCATTACGGGCAGAAGTCACATCTGCGGAGACTAGCGAGGGTTTATGATGTCACCAACCCAGGAAGAAGCTTGCTGTAGTCCAAACCGGCCATTTTTGTAGGCAATAAACTGCTGTAACTTTAAAAGACAATATCTCCGTTTCCAGTGAACTTTCAGCGCTGTAACTTTGCAGAGACTGTTAATGCTCAAGCAGCGACATTACACACTAACTAAAGCTAAAAACATGAAATGGCATGCAACCACCCCTATAAAATAAGCAAAATAATCTGCCAATGCATTTTCTGTTTGAATTAAGCTTATTTTTCGTATATCTCACTGGCAGATTATTTTGCTTATTTTAAGGAAAAACTCTTAATTTTGAGTATTTTTTCCCAAAACAAGACAATAACTTTTGCTTGTATAGTAAATACTTCTGGTTGTAAGAAATTTTAGATGTTTGGACTAGAAACAAGACAAAAATACTGAGTAAGAAGAGCATCTTTTGCAGTGTGATCCTATCCTGTCTTGTCTCCTGTCCTGTTTTGTTTGGGTATTCTATTCAAAGTTATTGTTCACTAAAACTAAGGGCCCTATTTTAACGATCTGAGCTCTTATTGTGCATTCACACCAGACGAGGGAAGTCGGACACGTGAACATTTTGAGTTTTCTCGCTTCATTCGTGTGTGATATTCACTTCACAACAGATGCAAAAAAAAAAACTACTGTGCTAATTAACTGAGACTTCTTACAGCTCTTACAGGTTGTTGGCCTTGTTTGTTTCGTTGCTTCTATTGCTCTCTCCTTTTTTGTAAGTCGCTTTGGATAAAAGCGTCTGCTAAATGATTAAATGTAAATGTAAATGATGCGAATGTGCATCATGGGAGTGGCTTCTGCCATGCGGCTCGTCTCATTGTGAAACGACTGACATGGATCGTTTTTTTAAATACAGTGAATAAGCTCAATTTGCCGGCTTTAAACTTCTCCACAACAGTATCTCGGACCTGCCTGGTGTGTTAGTTGTTCTTTATGATGCTCTCTGCGCTTTAAACGGACCTCTGAGACTAGCTCAGTGCAGGTGCATTTATACGGAGACTTGATTACACACAGGTGGATTCTGTTGATCATCATTAGTCATTTAGGTCAACACTGGATCATTCAGAGATGCTCACTGAACTTCTGGAGAGAGTTTGCTGCACTGAAAGTAAAGGGGACGAATAATTTTGCATGCCCAATTTTTTCGTTTTTTGATTTGTTAAAAAAGTTTGAAATAGCCAATAAATTTTGTTCCACTTCATGATTGTGCCCCACTTGTTGATTTTTCACAAAAAATTACAGTTTCATATCATTATGTTTGCCTGAAATGTGGCAAAAGGTCGCAATGTTCAAGGGGGCCGAATACTTTCGCAACGCTCTGTAATTGTGACGGGTCTCCCGTTACCCCAGCTGTTACCGACTGAAGATCGTAACCCTAACCCTAACCCTAACCCTAAACCCAAACCCACCAGGTGTGAGACTTATTGAGCGAATGATGGGCACCTGTTTGCTTGAGAGAGCTACAGGGATTCTGGCACTAACATGCGAGCGTCTTGAGAGTTGTTTGCTCCCGTTTACTTTGTTATGGTTTTGTTATTGTTTGTTTAGTTTATCTTCGTTATTATTTTAAACTTGCGTCTGTCTGACTTTTAAACATCTATTGTCAGACAGAGATTGGAGTTATTTTTGTATTGATTTATTGTTATATACATTTTCTTATTTATGTAAAATAAATATTTCTGCTCTTCACCTTACCAATCCACTATGTCCTCCATTTATTTGTCACGGCTTGGAGCCGGTCGTGACAATAATAAATAAAATTATAAGATCAAAATTTTGAATTCAAACCTGATGGACGATTATGTCGTCCAGTGGTAAACATATTAAATGTATTAATTATGACTATATTTATGTGATAAATAAAGATGTGACAGACACTTGTGAGCGGGCATTACAATTAGTGGCACCAAAACTGACCTCGATTCACACTCGACTGCGTCCGAAATCACACACACCACTATATAGTAAGCGAAAAACAGTATGTGACTAAAGAAGTATGTCAGAACTTATAATACTCATAAGAGTCGGATGACCTACTACTTCTGCTGAGATTCTGAAGCGTGCATATGATGGACACTTTACTATCCCATGAGGCCTTGGGAGAGGATTTGTGAATGACAGTGATGTAACCGACGCTAGATCACATGACTATGACATCACGTCCAGATTGTATTTATACTACACACACTCAGACTATACAGAACGTCTTTTTTAACTCGAGAGAGTATGCGATTGGAACGCAGCCATGCATTTAAACAACTGTGACACACACGTCAGATGCACGCTCTATATTTCGCTCACATACACCTAAACTAGTTTGATCGGAGTTCACAGAAGGAGCTACATTTTCCCTGGCCCAAACCGGGTACGGAGATCCAGACGATCTGAATCTAGGTCACCCCAGAAAGCGTCCGACCCACTGAGGAACAAGCACATTGACTAATCACCTGGCATTTGTGTGCTCTATCTTTAGCACCCAATAAACCTGCAGTACTTCATAATACAAATCTGCTGCTTTTGTACACAACAGACGGGATCGTTTCCTGAAGAAATGCATTGCTGTACAGTTGCTTACAGGTCAAATCTTTAACAAGTCTTTAACCTTCAAGTCTCTGTGATATTCTGGTCTCAGTGTAAGTGTGGGGGATTATTTACACTGATTAGGCATACTGTTATGACTAATACAAATATTGTGTTGGTCCACCTTTTGCTGACCCGCAGAGGCATGGACTCCACTAGACCCCTGAAGGTGTGCTGTGGTATCTGGCATCAAGATGTTAGCAGCAGATCCTTTAAGTTCTGTAAGCTGCGAGGTGGATCGGACTTGTTTATTCGGCTCATCCCACAGATGCTCGATTGGATTGAGATCTGGGGAATCTGGAGGCTGAGTCGACGCCTCAAAAAAACTGGTTGTTGTGCTCCTCAAACCATTCCTGAAGCATTTGTGCTTTGTGTCAGGAGCATTATCCTGCTGGAAGAGCCACAGCCACCAGAATACCGTTTCCATGAAAGGCTGAACATGGTCTCAGCAATGCTTAGGTAGGTGGAGCGTGTCAAAGTAACATCCACATGGATGGAGGACCCAAGGTTTCCCAGCAGAACATTGGCCAAAGCATCACACTGCCTCCGCCGGCTCGCCTTCTTCCCATAGTGCATCCTGGGGCCATGTGTTCCTCAGGTAAGCCACACACACACACACCCGGCCATCCACGTGATGTAGAAGAACACGTGATTCCTCAGACCAGGCCACCTTCTTCCATTGCTCCGTGGTCCAGTTCTGATGCTCACGTGCCACTGTTGGTGCTTTCGGCGGGGTCAGGGGTCAGAGGTCACCCTGACTGGTCCATACGCCTCAAACTGAGCTGCTCTGTGTATTCTGACAGCTTTCTATCAGAACCAGCATTAACTTCTGGAGCAGTTTGAGCTCCAGTAGCTCGTCTCTTTGATCGGACCCCACGGGCCAGCCTTCGCTCCCCACGTGCATCAATGAGCCTTGGCCGCCCATGACCCTGGGGCCGGTTCTCCACTGAGCTGCAGCTTTGGAGATGGGTTTTGGAGACCCAGTCATCTAGCCATCACAATTTGGCCCTTGTCAAACTCGCTCAAATCCTTATGCTTGCCCATTCTTCTTGCTTCTAACACAACTTTGAGGACAAAATGTTCACTTGCTGTCTAATATATCCGACTAGCAGGAGATGAAGAGATAATCAGTGTTATTCACTTCACCAGTCATAATGTTATGCCTGATCTGTGTATTTCACCCTTGTGTAACGTCTTGTGCTTATCAAGTACAGTTTTTCAAGTGCATTGTTTTCCTTTCACAAAAGCTTGAGGATGAAAAAGAAAATGACGGCTTCTGTGAAGGCCACGCTGCTATTATGGGTCCCTAATGACAGAGACCAGGAGGGGGCAGCAGAGCAGTGTAATTGCTCTATTACAGCATCAGAATATATGAACTCCTTCTCTACCGCCTGTGGTTCTCGCTGGTAATTTGATCATGCAGTAGTACGGATCATCGATCATTCATTAATGAGCCGATGCCGAATCGAGACGCAGTGCTAAACCCGTCTGCAGCAGGCTGTAACATTTAAAAATGTCTGATTGTGAATCCAACTCGCACATCATGAAAATGAAACAAAGGTATGCTTATGCAATTATACAGTACTATTTTATACCATAATAAGCACTAAATGATGCATTAAGCTGTGGTAGGAAAATGAGAATAAAGTGTTTTTAATTAAGTACAACATATTGTCCCTCACTTATCATGCGAAGAGTTCTGGCCTCACATCTGATGTGGGCTTTAATTACGTTACTGAAGTTTTTCCATTAGTCGTTCGACTAGCATGTTGAGGAGCGCGGTGTGACGTGCATGCACAATATAACTCATCCATCAGAGGCATTCAGGGCTCTCAGGGGACCGCGGTGAGCAGCTGCGCTGGTATTGATCAGCTTGTGCTATACGATCACAACTGATTGGTTGGATGTGCTTTAGTCGCTCTGTTCACAATACAAAATAAAATCATGAATATTAATGATTCTGAATGTAATGTTTGCATAAAATGAGTTGGGACGCTTACTGTTATCTACACCGATCAGACATAACATTATGATATTATGAATTTTGTGTTGGTCCCCTTTTTGATGACCCGTCGAGGCATGGACAAGAAGGCATGCTGTGGTATTTGGCACCAAGATGTTAGCAGCTGATCCTTTAAGTCCTGTAAGTTGCAAGGTGGGGCCCCCATATCGGACTTGATTGTTCAGCACATCCCACAGATGCTTGGCTTGCCTTCTTCCCATAGTGCATCCTGGTGCCATGTGTTCCCCAGGTACGCCACGCACACACCCCATACGCCTCAAACTGAGCTGCTCTGTGTATTCTGACAGCTTTCTATCAGAACCAGCATTAACTTCTGGAGCAGTTTGAGCTCCAGTAGCTCGTCTGTTTGATCGGACCCCACGGGCCAGCCTTCGCTCCCCACGGTCATCAATGACCCTGTGGCCGGTTCTCCACTGGTCCTTCCTTGGAGCACTTTTGATAGATACTGACCACTGCAGACCGGGAACAGCCCACAAGAGCTGCAGTTTTGGACTGTAATGTTATGCCTAATGCATGCATCTAACATACCTATACTGTGGACTTTCACCTATAAATAGTTTTTACATGAATATGGCAATCATTCAGCACCTTCATATATCAAAGTACCATGGTATTATTCTCTCATATGGCATTTTATCATAGTACAGCGACAGTACACTGCAAAAAAATGCTTTTCTTACTTAGTATTTTTGTTTTGTTTCTAGTCCAAACATCTAAGAATTCTTAAAACAAGAAGTATTTACTAGACAAACAAAAGTAATTGTCTTGTTTTGGGAAAAAATAACTAAAAATGAAGAGAGTTTTTGCTTAAAATAAGATAAATAATCTGCCAATGGGGTGAGAAAAATAATCTTAAAACAACATTATTTTACCCCACTGGCAGATTATTTTCCTTATTTTAAGCAAAAACTCTCTTAATATTTACTTGTCTAGTAAATGTTTCTTAATGTAAGAATTTTTAGATATTTAGACTAGAAACAAGACAAAAATACTGAGTAAGAAAAGCATTTTTTGCAGTGTGCTTGTTTTAAAGGGATGTCTCTCTACACACACAAACACAATCAAGCAACATATACTTCAGCTCCGTTTGTCTTTGTCAGAATTGGCAGCAGAGTGTAGAAGAGCTTTCTGAGTAATACTCGTGTGTGTGTGTGTGTGTCTCAGGGGGATGGACACACTGCAGTAGTGCGGCGAGCAGCAGTCTGCATGTGTTAGCCTGAGGCGCTGTCCCACAGTCATCCACCACACCAGCACCACTGCCTCACCTGACAGGCTTTTGCTGTAAAATGTTCTCACTGCAAATACAACATGGGACGCTAACTGACCAATGGCTAACTGTAACTGACCAATCCTGTTGTCCGGCAGATTTTTAGATACAATTTAGCTCTTTTTAAATGGATGAAAGTCTATGGACGTTATGTGTGTGATGGAAGCTTGTCTATTCTCTTTATATCTCGCAATTCCGACTTTACATCTCGCAATTCCGACTTTACATCTCGCAATTCCGACTTTACATCTCGCAATTCCGACTTTACATCTCGCAATTCCGACTTTACATCTCGCAATTCCGACTTTACATCTCGCAATTCCGACTTTACATCTCGCAATTCCGACTTTACATCTCGCAATTCCGACTTTACATCTCTCAATTCCGACTTTACATCTCTCAATTCCGACTTTACATCTCGCAATTCCGACTTTATATCTCGCAATTCTGACTTTATATCTCGCAATTCCGACTTTATATTTCGCAATTCCGACTTTATATCTCGCAATTCCGACTTTATATCTCGCAATTCTGACTTTATATCTCACAATTCCGACTTTACATCTCGCAATTCCGACTTTATATCTCGCAATTCCGACTTTATATCTCGCAATTCTGACTTTATATCTCGCAATTCCGACTTTACATCTCACAATTCTGACTTTACATCTCACAATTCCGACTTTATATTTCACAATTCCGACTTTATATTTCGCAATTCCGACTTTACATCTCGCAATTCCGACTTTATATTTCGCAATTCCGACTTTACATCTCGCAATTCTGACTTTACATCTCACAATTCTGACTTTACATCTCTCAATTCCGACTTTACATCTCGCAATTCTGACTTTACATCTCGCAATTCTGACTTTACATCTCTCAATTCTGACTTTACATCTCTCAATTCCGACTTTACATCTCTCAATTCCGACTTTACATCTCTCAATTCTGACTTTACATCTCTCAATTCCGACTTTACATCTCTCAATTCCGACTTTACATCTCTCAATTCCGACTTTATATTTCGCAATTCCGACTTTGTATCTCGCAATTCCGACTTTATATCTCGCAATTCCGACTTTATATCTCGCAATTCCGACTTTATATCTCGCAATTCCGACTTTACATCTCGCAATTCTGACTTTACATCTCACAATTCCGACTTTATATTTCGCAATTCCGACTTTACATCTCGCAATTCCGACTTTATATTTCGCAATTCCGACTTTACATCTCGCAATTCTGACTTTACATCTCGCAATTCCGACTTTATATTTCGCAATTCCGACTTTACATCTCGCAATTCCGACTTTATATTTCGCAATTCCGACTTTACATCTCGCAATTCTGACTTTACATCTCACAATTCTGACTTTACATCTCTCAATTCCGACTTTACATCTCGCAATTCTGACTTTACATCTCGCAATTCTGACTTTACATCTCGCAATTCTGACTTTACATCTCTCAATTCTGACTTTACATCTCTCAATTCCGACTTTACATCTCTCAATTCCGACTTTACATCTCTCAATTCCGACTTTACATCTCTCAATTCCGACTTTACATCTCTCAATTCCGACTTTACATCTCTCAATTCCGACTTTACATCTCTCAATTCCGACTTTACATCTCTCAATTCTGACTTTACATCTCTCAATTCCGACTTTACATCTCTCAATTCCGACTTTACATCTCTCAATTCCGACTTTACATCTCTCAATTCCGACTTTACATCTCTCAATTCCGACTTTACATCTCTCAATTCTGACTTTACATCTCTCAATTCCGACTTTACATCTCTCAATTCCGACTTTACATCTCTCAATTCCGACTTTATATTTCGCAATTCCGACTTTGTATCTCACAATTCCGACTTTATATCACAAAGGAAAAAAGTCAGAATTGCGAGATAAGTCGCAATTATCTTTTAAAATGTTTTATTCTGTGACGGAAACAAGCTTCGATAATTTGGATAGATTTTAAAGAATTTATCAAAGTAAATACGTTTAAAAAAAATTAAAATGTTACCGTCTCAGCTCAAGTTTATTTCTGTTATCAGTTATAAATGCTATCATAATAAGCTTCTCTCTTTTCCATTCGGATTCAGTCAGTCTACACAGTTTTTGTACTATTTTACTGTGTAGTTTCTGTAAAGAGAGTCACATATCTTGCAGCCCATGCAAAATTAAAATATATTACATTTTGACCTTTTTATGACCACATTTTATTAACAATCACGCAGTTCACAGTTCTCTAATGTCCAGTTCTGTAAAGCTTTTCTAAGCGAGCATCATCAGCCAAAGAGGTCAGTACCATAGAAAAGCAAAATCCTTCCTTGTTCTCTAACACTCCCACCTTCAACACACACACACACACACACACACACACACACACACACCTTCCCCATCTGACTCAGTCAGCATGCTGTAACATCTCATAGCCTGAGGACTCTAAATCTACCAGCCCAGCGCCTCGGCTGTCCTCACTAAGTATTGTGTTATGAAGCCGTCACGAACACGTCAAACTCTATTGTTGTTCTATCAGCAGTTCTGAGCAACCCGACGCACAGGGGATGAATGCTGCTTAAATGCGACCTTTCGTGTGTGTTTGTGGCATTTCAGTTGTGAACGACTAAATCTTGCAAACAAATCACTTTCATGCAGTGACACAATATCAAAGTATCCCAGTTTATAAACGTGTAAACAAATTGCAATGTGAATATAAAAAAGACTTGGTACAGTCGAGAATGTCTTTCAATAATAGTAAATGAAGAGCAATAGTAAATGAATTGACAAAAAGATTTGGTAACACTTTAGTATGGGGAACACATATTCACTATTAACTCCAACTTTTGCCTCAATAAACTCCTAATTTACTGCTTATTAATAGTTAGTAAGGTAGTTTCTGTAGCGGTTAAGTTTAGGTATTGGGTCGGATTAAGGGATGTAGAATAAGCTCATGCAGAATAAGGCATTAATATGAGCTTTAGAAGTGCTAATAAACAGACAATATCCTAGTAACATGCATGATAATAAGCAACTAGCCAATAACTGAACCTTAAAATAAAGTGTTACCATAAATTAATGTCAGTGTTACCAAAGATCGATTGACGTAATAATCTAAGAGTTGACTCACTGGGATGAATTAAGTCCCGATCATTAGTGTGTGTATTCTTGCTTTGACTAAACACTGACAATCACATCCATTAGTCCATCAAACAAACCCAAACATCTGTGCTTTTGTTATTGTGAATGAACATATGCAGTGGACGTGCAACTGGCATGACTGAGCTCTTGAATTGTGAAGTGAGGAATTGTATTTCTGCCCACATCGAGCACTCAGAGTTTATGAAGCCATTACATGAGCAGTGATGGATGTGACAGGGAAGATGCTGTTCAATCAAAGCTGTCGGTGCAGACGGATAGGTAAAGAGAGAGAGAAAGAGAGAGAACACGATACTACTGCACCTGCACTACGCAGCTTAAAATACAGAGGCACAAAACCGGAAGTCATGAAAAAGAAAGGATGTCATATTTGATCCATCTAAACAGCTTCCTCATGGAAAAACAGTCATCATTCCGTCAATACGGCATCAGATCAATTGTTTAATTGATACTGAACCTGAGCAAATGTACAGTCACTAACATATTATGTGTATTTAGTGCTCCACGAAAATTCCGGGAATTTTCAAGGCTAGAAACTTTCTATGGGAATTAAAAGGAATGTATGGGAATTAAAAGGAATATGAGGGAATTTAAAGGGGTACTTCAGCGCTGGGAAGATGAATCTGTATTTAAACTGGGTCATCAATGTAGTAGAAATGTGAAATTATTTTTGAATTTGGTGCTTTCTAGACTGAGAAAAGACAGAAAATGTATTTGTCTCATGGGGATGAAAGACTACAATTCCCAGAATGCTTCGCTGCCCTGTGAGGCCATTCCCAAAGCCACCGCTACTGGATTACTGTGACTGAGTTAGAGAAGACACTACAATTAAATACTGAACGTGTGTGTTCAATATAACGATCGAGTCGCCGCGTGAGTCTCACAGCACTAAAGCTACAGGAGTCAGATTACATTTAACGTCATAAATGAGCTGATGAGCTCTCGTGATGAGAGTTGAGGTAATCGCGACGACACTCGCGGCATACATTCACAACGGGTGTTCAGTCTGGTGTGTTTTCAGTTCATGCCTTTGGAAGCTTAACTTTCATAGAAATTAATTTGAGAAGTTAAAAGACTTACATTGCTCAGCATCCGTTTAAATTAATGCCTGTGTGATCTGCATTCCCCATGCGCAAGTTGAAAACATGTGGAAATAGCTCCCTCTGCTGGCTGCAGTCTTTAGCCTCTGGGCAAACATTCCACAAGAGTAATTTTTCCAGAAATAACAGGAATATGGAACAGGAATAACAGGAATATGTGGGAATAAGGGAATTAACGGTAATGAATGAGAATTAACAGGAATATGTGGGAATTAACAAGCCTGACAAGCCAGACCCACATCCAGATGTTTGGTCTGAAATAGGCTTGGGCGGTATCCAAATTTTGATACCGTCAAACCTCCTCCCTATTTTACCTCGGTATACGGTATTACCGTGAATAATTAAAACATTATGATGTTTTCAGACAGGCTCAGACAGCGTCAACAAACTGTTGGCTTGGCTTTATATATATATATATATATATATATATATATATATATATATATATATATATATATATATATATATATATATATATATATATATATATATATATATATATATATATATATATATATATATATATATATATATATAGGCCTATATTTTTATTTTATTTTTTACATTTGAGCCCCTGCCCCTGAGAAACTCTCTGCACGTTTTATGCTTACCGTTATGAGACAATTGTCAGACAATTGACTTTTTTTCGAGTCCCATGTCCACTTGATTTTTGTGGAGTTCATGCTTATTGCTTACATTGCCAGCTGTGTGACAAAAGGCTTCGGCAATATTACAGCATAGTCCGAGGGTGCGCTCAGTTTTTCATCCACGCAGCAGTGAGTGGATGGTGGTTTCGGATATGCGCCCTTAGGTTCAAGGTATTTCCATCTCTCGCGGTCATCTTTTTGTTGCACAATTTGCAAATTGCCTCTTCTGTATTTACCGTCAAAACCCAAAATACTTCCAAACTGCAGAAGTTGTGTTCTTTTTCGAGACCGAATAACTCAGTGCCCGACTCGCCGTCTTTTCCCCTCTCTCTCTCTCTCTCTCTCTCTCTCTTTCTCATCCACACTGTCACAACAAGGCATACACATATTTAGGCATTTAATAAATAAATAGTATTTAATATGTAAATAGTTTAATTAGTTCAACTTATTAAATATTTAATAATTAATTGTTGATCAGCAATATGTAAGTTGATCTGTTTTTTTTTTTGACGGTTTGACGGTATTGAAACTGATACCGTTGCTAGTTTTAGATCCCGCGGTATACCATTTTACCGTATTACCGCCCAAGCCTAGTCTGAAACTCCCCATTGACGGCTCAATCCGAGGGGCGGATAAACGGTCGTCTTTCAAACTCCCTCTGCACGCGATAGGATAGCGCTACACCAACCAGAGCAACGAAGATGAAGGGGAGCTCGCTGACAGATTAAACATCCGCCGTATCCGGTCGGCTAAACTCCGAACACATCTTCCCTTCTTCAGAATGACTTCAGTGCCGCTCTTTGTTCTTTTCTCAGAGAAAAGCTTAACTCAAGTCTTCCAGAGTCGCGGTCAAAGCTGATTTGAAAGACCGCCGTTGGCCAGTTTCTGTGTTTACTAGAAGCACGCAAACGCAACTCGGCCGTCGTCATTATGGCCCCGCCCACCGACTCTATACACGATGTGATTGGACCGTCAAGAGTACAGATTACAGCTCAGAAGGGTATTGAGAGTTGCTAGACGACACTCGCGGGCAGATTAGATTTGCTGCCGCTAGGATGCGTCTAGATTTCTAGACTAGGAATTAACAGGAGTATAAGGAAATTAATGGGAATTAAGAGAAATATATGGCAATTAAAAGGAATATATGGGAATTAACAGGAATATAAGGAAATTAATGGGAATTAAAAGGAATATATGGGAATTAACAGGAATATAAGGAAATTAATGGGAATTAAAAGGAATATATGGGAATTAACAGAAGTATATGGGAATTAACAGAAGGTGATAGTAAAGATTTCGATTTTGAATAAATGCTGTTCTTTTAAACTTTTTATTCATTAATGAATTCTAAAAACAATAAAAGAGTATCACAGGTTCCCAAAAATTATTGAGCAGCACGACTGTTTCCAATATTGATAACTGAGCATAAAATCAGAATATTAATGATTTGTGAAGGATCATGAGACACTAAAATAAATGACATGCATAACAACTGCAGCAATACAAATATATTTACGTATTTACTAAATTAGAAGTAATTAATTGGAAAATATATCAATATGCAACAAAATGTCGTCATAGGACAATATTTGCCATCCTTTTACTTCCATATGTTAGGACAATATTTGGCCGAACTATTTGAAAATCTGAATCTCAGGGTGCAAAAAAATCGAAATATTGAGAAAATCTCCTTTAAAGTTGTCCAGATGAAGCCCTCAGCAATGCATATTACTACTAATAATACATTTATTAAATATTTACAGTAGGAAATTTACTAAATATCTTCATGGAACATTAATATCCTAATGACTTTTGGCATAAAAGAAAAATGGGTAATTTTGACCCTTATGATGTATTGTTGGCTATCACCACAGATATACCCGTGAGATTATGACTGGTTTTTGTTGTGTTATGATACAGTTTAAACACATATCCCAAAATTTCTAAATGTATTCCTGTTAAAATTTCAGATTGGAATATTTCCAAAATGTTTCCGCCCGTTTTGCAACCAAATCCACGATACAGCCTTTCCACAAGCTAATCCTGATATCTGGAGCGCAGGGTGTTAATAATCAAATAATCAACACTTATTTTACATGCACTCATAAAGAGAGCAGGGTGGGTACTGATAAATAGAATGAAGACATAAAACTAATTTAATAAAAACGCAAATAGCTATTTTACACAAAATTATCAAAACAAAAACACAAAAAGGTCATTTATTCATTGTTTTCTTTTTAAACATTGCTCTTTTCATTTCAAAACTGACACAAGGAGAAACTACAAAAGGCCAAAAACAGGCTCACGTTTTACCGATTCCGAGCTGCCTTTAGTTTCCAGCGGCACAGTCTCATTTCTCTCTTTTTCTCTCAGTTGTTTGAAATGTGTTTATTTGTGTTTATTTTATTCGCGTCTTCTACTTGTTTTTTTATGGAAAATAAAATTTAGCATTTCAGAAAAGTAGATTTTTGTTTGTATATGCTGTTGATTAGTTCTTTGAAAGAAAACCGGCCAAAACCATTGCAATCGGTGCATCTCCAGCCAACACGCTTACATATTTCATCTTACATATCAATATATACGCCTCTCCATATTCTAACATGCACATAGACAACGGTTCTGTTCATATTTTGAGTATGCGTCTTAAGCGACCTGCTGACCCACGCTCCGGCAACTACATCCCACTGTGGCTTTCAACAAAGTGATGATGAAGAAAGAAAAGAAAGCATTTAATGCGTCCTGATGGAAGAACCACAGCGCTTTATGTGAGCGCATCCCAATTTCAGCAAGACACGATTACAGCAGGCAAAGACCATTCAATTTCATGAGCCATCAAGCAGATATCCTCTTTTAAAAACATACAGCACTCCGGAGAGCGAGAGATGTCGACAGAAGGGTCGGTGTGTTACAGCAAAAGACCAAATGCAACCACGTTTTTATTTATTTATATATAAATATATAATAATGAGTTATGAGTTCTGATACTGCATCATTATCACCCAAGTCCCATCCATTACTGTACAAAATTAAACAAAAAGAGAGACCATGTTCTTCTTTAAACATTAGCGGCTCTTGAACAGCAGTGCATGATTTATTATAGGATGAGGAAACGGTTTCACTCCACTAAATAACCCTCACACAAGAGAGTGTGTGTGTGTGTGTGTGTGTGTATGTGTGTCCAATGCGGCGATGCCTCCTCTGTCTCACCTCTGCTTTGAGTTGAGTGAGGTTTACTCTGAATCTAAACGAGTGCCTTTATTACGTGGAGCTCTCAAGGACTGACCCGAAGCACTTCCTATATTTCTCTTTCTTCAAGCGCTAGTCACCTGGTCGCCGCCGCAATCAATGATTCTCTCTTAGGCTGCATTAACACTGCAGGTCTTGCTGCACAATTCCAGTTTGGTGACTATATCAGATTTTTTTGACGAGCCGCTAACATCATTTCATTTATCTAAAATTTGCATTTACACTATACACTGGCGAAACAGCCCAAGACGTTCTTAACCGGAAAAGGAAGTAAAACGGCGCGATATGCAATGGACGCAGACAAAATGATTATACAATGTTTTGCTTTCTGCATTTTCCACACATCTCTAAAAGGATAGTTCACTTTAAAATGAAAATTCTGTCATCCTTTACTCACCCTCAAACCTGTATGAGTTTCTTTCTTCAGCTGAACACAAGGGAAGATATTTTGAAGAATGTCAGTAACCAAACAGTTCACTGGAGCCATTGACTTCCATAGTAGGGGAAAAAAAAAATACTATGGAAGTCAATGGCTCCAGTTAACTGTTTGGTTACTGACATTCTTTAAAATATCTTTCATTATGTTCAGCGGAAGAAAGAAACAACTTGAGGATGAGTAAAGGATGACAGAATTTTCATTTTAAAGTGAACTATCCCTTTAAAGGTCAGCAAAACATTTCTCTCGTAAGGCAGGGATAAAAGAGGAGAGCCCTGACAGGGTTGCCAGGTTTTCACAACAAAACCCAACCAATTGCAACTCAAAACTGTGCTAAAGTAGCCCAATTCTGCAGGAAAACCGCGGCCTTGGCAACACAGGCCAACAGTTGACCTCATTCGCCTCGTCCTTTTTTCAATGACGTACGACTCGCATTTATTGGGGAATATCCGATCTGACCGATTACTTCGCAGATGCAAATGCACATATCCGATTCATTTCAGATTTTTTCCCACATGTGAGTGAGGCCTGAATCCGATCTAAGTAAATCGGAATCCATGCAGGTTTTTTTTTTTGCTTACCCGTTCACGTCATATCCGATCTGTGCCGAAAAATCAGGAAAAAATCGGAACTGGGTCACTTGAACCATGCAGGGTAAATGGGGCCTTATAGGCCCACTGAAGTGCCTTGAAACGCGCCGCATTGTTTAATGTGTTGACGTCATTTCCCCTAAAATGCCTCCAGCTATAAGAAGCTCCTCCCCTTTTTTGAATCAGCCAATAGCGTTTCGTTAATACACAGTTTGAATAGAGACCTTCTGTAAAGCCAGCCTCAGTTTCCTCCCAATCTCTAACCGTTTATCATCATAATCTCCTCCATATCTCTTTGAAATACATCACTCTGTGTAGAATTTAAATGGGTCTGATATGATTTGTTGTCTGCTGCGATAAACGCGTAATAATTCAAGCCTTGTGCACACGGGACAATTATCGTGCACGTGTATAGCCAACGCTCACTTGGATATGAACACAAAGTTCATAAAAATAATAACCGATAATCACGCATGATAATTGCTTGAATTCTCACGTGTGTTTATAGCCGATGTTTAACCTCTCACAACAACGCGCAAGACGGCAGGTGTAAAAGCGTCATTTTTTTTAAAAACACATCAGGTAAATTTTTGGGGTTTGACGCGCCGCGTTAAAAAACGTCCGACCAATGAGATCAGCACTTTTGTTCATGTGCCTGGAGGGGCTGAAGTTACAGTAAAACACGACTTGGTGGTGCTCAAGCACAAAACGGTCTTTCTGAGCACATACTAGCCGCGTTTCCATTACAGATTTGCGCAAAACGTTTAACTTTTAATGTCGATAAAAACTATTGCGAAATGATGCCGTTTCCATTAACCGATGTTATGCGACTAAAACATATTTTGATGCTACGTATTGGTTTATGTCGGCTATATCCCAGCCACCGCACTATCCATCATTATTAATGGAAGGAGACATTGCGTGTTATTCAAGCATTCATTAAAATTAAAAGAGCGAAATGTTTGAATTTGCATGGTGGGGGTTTTTTGGGGGGGAGGGGGAGGGGGGGGGTTAATAATATTTTATTTTATTATTTTGTCTTGAATTTTTTTTTAGAAATATGAACTAAATTTAGAAATGCTTTAGAAATTAAAAACTTTGCGTTTAATAAACAAATTACATTTTTGAAATGAAGACATCGTTTGGAGTGCATGCAAAATAATCCGTTCCCTGAATCCACGGCCTTTGTTGTTATTGTGAGTGTACACTAATAAAAGTAGACAGTTTATAGTTTATAATTATGTCTTCTTATCGGTATGGCTAAAATTACAGAGTATTGGGAGTAATTTCCACTGTCATTAAGGAAAATCTATCAGAACCATGGGTTAAAGAAACCGTAGCCTATTTAGTTTCATAGTTAGGATATGTTTAAATATTAGCCTATAAAATATATTTTTTAATTTCATATGTTGATTGTTAAAAGTGAGCACAACCTTCTAGGCACACGTGGTAATAGAATCGCCATTGGATAGTACATTTTTTTGTTTAGTCGCCAGACTGATATACTTTATTATATTATACGTCTATACTAATATATAGTACTATACTATATAGTATTAAACTATAAGTGTGACAAAAGCTATATAAATTATCTAATGTGGATATAGGCATATTTTGTAGTCTACACATCACTATACAACAATTTCCTTATTAGGAGAAAATGTTATTTTAACGAAAAAATTTTGTTTTTATGGAATAATACCGCTTTATTTTAAGAAAATATGTTGTGAAAACGACATCTCATTATTATGACATAATTAAGTGGAAAAATTTATATGTAGGCCCCCGTGACATTTTCCATTGAATGAATAAAATTCATTTCCATTGCACTTTCGAATTGCCTGGAAAACCACATCATGAGAGCGTTAAAAACTTTTTCGCAATATATGAGCGCTTTTGCGAAATTAATGCGTTTCCATTGGGCGTATTTTCAATCCGCAATTTTCAATTTGCGTAAGGGTAATGGAAACACGGCTACTGATACCTAAGAAGAAGAAGAAGAAGCAGTGAGGCAAGACGAATGTAGTGCTTGTTTGTGTCTGAACACACAGAACTTTATTGCAAACGCCACAGCGACTACAAAAATCTCATGTTAGAGAGAGGAATTGCAGATCAAATAGGAATTCAATGGTGAAAAAAATAAGCGCCATCTACTGTCAGGGAGAGACTTTGCACGTTCACTCGCCGCATCGCCAGGGAAAATCACTTGGGCATGAACACAAAGACACGTCGAAAAACGGCTAGAAAAACACTGGTATGCACAATGCCTTTTCCGGTTCTCCTTGAGCTCTGGGAATGCGAAGGTAGACGCAAAAAAGAACAGAACACACAACGGATGACTTCTGCATCTGACCTCGTTTCATAATATAACTATGCACTTCAAGGCAATCAAGTTTATCACATCCTTCGCCAGCAGACGGGACGAGAAAATCTGCACCGGTTTTGCTTGATCAGCAAAAAGACGGCACGATCAGCATCTCTCCGTCGGACGTCCACCCTAACTAGTCAGCAAAACATCTCCAAAAACGGACCTCAAATAATTCACTGGTGCTCCTGGAGAATGTTGTGTATTAAGACAAACACATTAGGGAGGATGCAACTTGACATAACATTTAAAAGTGCACTTAAACAGCTGGATTTGATCACCAGAGGCAGCGGTCATCAAGAGATGCATATTAAATTATGACTCTCAAGTTGTATTCTACGCACATCGGCCACTATTATGTAATGTGATACTGCAGCACTAGGACGCTACGCACTCGCGTGCTGAGAAAGTTCCTCTCGCTGACAGAGATCTTGATATCTCTGCTCTCTGCCGTATTCCTGCTTTTTCTTTGACTGCATTTAGACTTCCAATCCTGCTAAGAAAACATTTCTGCATAGTACATAAGGCATGCGTTATCATACTGTACTTACCTCAGTAGCGCGTGTATCCTCACTGCACCAAGAGGAGGGTGTGATGCAGAGGGGGATGAGCGCGCAGGGCACTTGGAGAGCTTAGAAAAAAAAGAAAAGTGACAACAATCAGGACTTTTGCTTTATCCTTTTCTGGTTTCGTTGGAAATCAGACACACTCTCACACACACACACCCCTGAAGTCTTCCTCTGCACTCGCCCCACGTTCACGCACACACACACACACACAATAGCCGGGATTGGGACAGATGCAGAGGTGCTCTCGTGTACACACACACACACACACACATACACACACCCTGGTGTTTCTGCTGTATTTCCCGGCACTGTGCTGTCATTGGTTCAGTCACGGCTCAATAAAAACTCCTCCCCTTTCTAACTGGGTGAGGAGGTTTTTTTCCTCCATAGCACACTCTGGAGCCCATCCCACCCCTCCTGCTGTTAAAAACCTACACTACGTGCAGCAGAATGCTGAGCTGTGAGAATCCGGCAGGATGGAGTGAGAGATGGAGGAGGGAGGAGAACACGAGGGGGCGGGGCGAGGAAGAGGCGCAGGAACCAATCGGTGAGCGGAGGAGAGAAGCGCGAAAGACTTCAGGTCTGTCACTGCTGATGAATCTTCAGCTTAACACCAAAAACAGACATTATTAACCAAGTTGTGGATATGACTTCGCTGTATTGATTATAATAATAATATTAATAATACGTTTTATTTATATAGCGCCTTTCCCAAGCTCAAGGCAAAGATATTATGAATAAATAAATAAATAAGAGACAATGTACCCTGAAATAATGGCAAGAATGTGAATAAATAAATAAATAAAAAATCTCAAGGCAAAGATAATATGAATAAATAAATAAACAAATAAATAAGAGACAATGTATCCTGAAATAATGTCAAGAATATAAATATATAAATAAATAAATGACAATGTACCCTAAAATAATGTCAAGAATATTAATGAATAAATAAATAAATAAATAAGAGACAATGTACCCTGAAATAATGTCAAGAATATAAATAAATAAATAAATAAATAAATAAATAAAGCTCAAGGCAAAGATAATATGAATAAATAAATAAATAAATAATTAAATAAATAAATAAAAGACAATGTACCCTGAAATAATGTCAAGAATATTGATAAATAAATAAATAAACAAATAAATAAATAAGAGACAATGTACCCTGAAATACTGTCAAGAATATAAATAAATAAATAAATAAATAAATAAAAGACAATGTACCCTGAAATAATGTCAATAATATGAATAAAAAATAAGAAAAATAAACTCAAGGCAAAGATAATATGAAAAAATAAATAAATAAATAAAAGACAATGTACCTTGAAATAATGTCAACAATATGAATAAATAAATAAATAACTAAATAAATAAATAAAGCTCAAGGCAAAGATAATATGAATAAATAAATAAATAAATAAAGACAATGTACCCTGAAATAATGTCAACAATATGAATAAATAAATAAATAAATAAATAAATAAATAAATAAATAAAGCTCAAGGCAAAGATAATATGAATAAATAAATAAATAAATAAAGACAATGTACCCTGAAATAATGTCAACAATATAAATAAATAAGTCAAGTTTGTCCATTGAGCTGTCCTTAAAGATAACAACATACAGGGCGATCATTGTGGACTATTAAAAAACAAACAAACTGGTTATTTTTATGTTTAAGTTAGTGAGTTAATCAAAAACGCGACCAGTGTAGCCTAAATCCCAAAATGATCGAATCGGTTCTTTTTAATTAAAAAGGAGAACGTTAACGTTACTTCAAAAATACAGCAATAATGTCCGAAACTTATTCCCTTACGAAATGGTTATTATTAAACTAATTAACCATGGCTTTGCTACGTTACTCTAACCGCATTTGTGGTAAAACTGTTGTTATATAAATGGTAACTGTTAATCAATTAGCCAAACTAACTTACTTTACTATAATAAAACCATGGTTAATTTTCGGAAGTGATACCGTCCCACAATACAAAGACCAACACGAAAGTCAGAAAGCTATAGAAATAACATTTCTAAGAAACACTCATTTAAAGTAGTAAATTGGATCGGTAACGTTAAATGTCATCAAGATCCCAGGTTAACATAATACATTTGAGTTGTAACGTTAAATGTAAACAGAACCGATCGTATTATAAAAGTACAATTGATACCTTTTTTGCGTAATTTACCGTCTTTTTGACATGGCGATGAAGCAAACGCAATAAGCACAGCTGCTCCATGATGAACCACACAGCAGACTCTCCGCCATAATAACGATAATAACCGTTAACATTTAAAAGACTGACATTCGCGCGCTTGTATGTATGGTAGCCTACAACGGTCAATCTTGACAGCCTTTTCATTCAAATAAAGACATTTCCACCGTAGGCATTTTCGACAACGCGGGCTTAATCGATTCTTTTCGGGTCAGTGCAATTCATAACTCAGCCAGTGTTAGCAAGTCGCGAGGAAACCTTTAATAAATATTTTTTGTGTATCAAACTGTCATGAAATGTCAACAAACGATCGTCATTACGTCATACAGTTACGCTGCAGACACGTCGCAGACTGTGACGCTTTTTAACGTAATCAATATCATAAATCCTGCAAAGTTTTTTGTATTTCCATTTTTTTTAAATGTATGTATTTTAACACTAACTTTTGCATCAAATAAAAAATAAAAAAATAAAACATGTTACTGCTGCTGTGAGGGTGTTAACATCTTTCTCTCTTTTCACAGCCATCAATCTCACTCTATTTTTTCCCTCTTTTTGAAAGTCGTGAAATTTTCCGTTTGCTATTTGAGCGAAATATATGAAATATACGAAACGAAATATATAACGAAATATATATTTGCAAAAATATATGTAATGTATTCTCTCATTCACGCTATAAAAGTTTACCTAACTATGAGGACTTTTAGAAACCCGGAAATGTGAAAAAGGGTCAATTGGTTTGTCCAAACCTGTCAGGTTCATTTTTTTTAATTGATAAAAGTAGAACTTTATTTACATTATTGCTAGCAGCCTTCAAAAACTAAATAAAATATTATTACAAATAATTACAATTATCAAGCCACTGAACATACTGTTGCATTTACACAACGCGAAGTTTCAGAAATATGGCGTCTCCTATCATTTTTTTTTCCACAATATTTATTTACAAGGTTATATTCATCATAATTCAAATTCATTTTTTGCACTATTTTTCGTTTTTTAAATGGCATCTGATTCATGTGTTGTGTACAGTGTGTTGTATATAATTTAGGTAACATGAACAAAGATGGCAGCCTCCATTCTGCTACTTCCGGGGAGATACCATTCAAATGAATCACACATTTTTAAAGCTCCTGCAGTAAATATAATAATTCTTTGGCCCTGCTCTGACTCGGCTGCTGCGATCCAACAGCATGTAACATAATGTGGTCTATGTAAATTATTAAAGACTGATGGGAGGCGCTGTAGAACTTACTCTCCAACAGAGCGATCCGTCCACACACAATCTCATAATAATAGCAGTGGTTCAGTGTATCTTACACTGTCAGACCGACAGACACGGTCATGTCTAATGAACTGTGCTGGGTTTCCTCCATAGGATTCTAACTCATAGTTTTACAGCCATATGATATTTAAACAGATCAGCCATATGATGTCAGCTCTCCACCCCCTTTATCTCGATTTGCAGCCTAGTGCCTCAATACTAATTAAATGGGTTTGAGTCCAATCCATCAACATCTAAAATCAATGAAATAAAGTCAGGCCTCAGGGCAGCAGGGCCTGGGATTCGTTCCACATGATTGCACATTCCAGTCTGTTTCCCCAAAAAATTTAAGTTACACAGAACATATAACTTTCTGCCATTTTCTGAGATTTCATTTCATGGGCTTTAAATGTTTATGTCTCGAGTCAGCTCAATAAATCTAAAAGAAACCAAACCATTGCTCTTTAGTTTGTTCCATTTACTGCATCAAAAAAATAAAGGGTTGAAAACAATACAAGTTGAGCTGAAAATAGACAACCCTAGCGATTAGGCTGTTTTAGCCCAGCGGTTGGGTTAAATGTTTGCCAAACCGCTGGGTAGTTTTATTTAACTTAACTTGTTTAAAAATGACTGTATTGCTTGCTTAAAATTGTATAAAACAACCCATTCGCATGGTTAAAACAACCCAATCACAGGGTTTAAAAAAAACTAATCACATGGTTAAAGCAACCCATTCACTGGGTTAAAACAGCCCATTCACTGGGTTAAAACAGCCCATTCACATGGTTAAAACAACCTAACCACTGGGTTAAAACAGCCCATTCACATGGTTAAAACAACCCAACCACTGGGTTAAAACAACCCATTCACTGGGTTAAAACAACCCATTCACTGGGTTAAAACAGCCTATTCACTGGGTTAAAACAACCCATTCACTGGGTTAAAACAGCCCATTCACATGGTTAAAACAACCCAACCACTGGGTTAAAACAGCCCATTCACATGGTTAAAACAACCCAACCACTGGGTTAAAACAATCCATTCACATGGGTAAAACAACCCATTCACTGGGTTAAAAAAACCCATTCACTGGGTTAAAACAACCCATTCACTGGGTTAAAACAGCCCATTCACTGGGTTAAAACAACCCAACCACTGGGTTAAAACAATCCATTCACATGGTTAAAACAACCTAACCACTGGGTTAAAACAACCCATTCACAGGGTTAAACAACCCCAACCGCTGGGTTAAAACAACCCATTCACAGGGTTAAAAAAGCCCATTCACTGGGTTAAAACAACCCAACCGCTGGGTTAAAACAACCCAATCACAGGGTTAAAACAGCCCATTCACTGGGTTAAAACAACCCAACCGCTGGGTTAAAACAACCCAATCACAGGGTTAAAACAACCCAACCGCTGCGTTTGTCCATTTTCAAAATTGTATCTATTTTTTTGTAGAGTGCACTTTTTATTATTATTGTTGCCTCTAGTAATTACGCATCTGATTTGGAATTTCCAACCTATTTTGGGTTAATTTTAAGCCAACCATAGTCATTTTTAAACAATAGTTGGGTTAAATAAAACTGTCCAGCACATTGGGCAAACATTTAACAATTGCTGGGTTTGTCCATTTTCAACCCACCTTGGGTTGTTTTTAACCCAGCATTTTTTTTGAGTAAATTATTACCTAACATATTTGTGCTGTTGTTAGTAAACACATGGTGTTTTAGAAATAATAACCTACATAGAGTGTCCATGGGTTTTATGAATGTCAAACGGGTGTAGCGGACGGGCTGTATAATTAGATTTATTATTGAGGCGGCAGTAGAATCTTCCGGGCCGTGGCAGATGTCCAAGTCATCCTGTTTCAGTGCCTGCAGAGCTGTCCTTTGGCAAAGTGGGATGCAGCTTTTGGCCAGCACTATATATTTGACTGGAGAAAACTCAGGCTGCATGACAGAGCAAGAAATCCTCGGGATTCGGCCCCAGTTCTTGATTTAAACATACAAATATAGATGGAAGATATTAGAGTTTTGTGCACTTAAGGGGATAGTTCACCTAAAAATTAAAATTCTGTCATTTACTCACCCTCAAGTATTTTCAAACCTGTATGAATTTCTTTCTTCTGCTGAACACAGAGGAACACTGCAAAACATGCTTTTCTTACTTAGTATTTTTGTCTTGTTTCTAGTCAAAATATCTAAAAGCTCTTACATTAAGAAACATTTACTAGACAAGTAAAAATGATTGTCTTGTTTTGGGAAAAATAACTCAAAATGAAGAGAGTTTTTGGTTAAAATAAGATAAATAATCTGCCAATGGGGTGAGGAAAATAATCTTGTTTTTTGTTTAAATTAAGATTATTTTTCTCACCCCATTGGCAGATTATTTATCTTATTTTAACCAAAAACTTTTTTTTAATTTTGAGTTATTTTTCCCCCAAAACAAGACTACTACTTTTGCTTGTCTAGTAAATACTTCTTGTTTAAGAATTTTTAGATGTTTGGACTAGAAACAAGACAAAAATACTGAGTAAGAAAAGCATTTTTTGCAGCGAAGATGTTTGGAAGAAGATCTTGGCAGCCATTGACTAGTGGGGAAAAAATACAAGATGTCTTGTATGAGATTCTGTACTCAGATGACACTACAACAAGAGCTTTTTGGCAGCAAACCCACCAGATGTGTTTGATGCAAACTGGGATTAAAAGTCCTCCATGTCCACAGCTAAATACACAGTTGGATCTTTAATGTTGTGCCCTATTTTTTTGTTGGAGGTCCTGGACATCTTGCTCAGATACATATCATCATGGATTCTAACAAATACCAGCAGATAAAACCTGATGGCTTCTGCTAGAAATCTTATAATGGGCCGTGGCCCATGGTCTTCTATCAGGAGGACAATGATCCAAAACAAACATCAAAATCAACACAAAAATGTGACAAAATGAAGCTTCTGCCATGGCTGTCCCAGTCCCTGACCTGAAGCCTACAGAGAATGAGTGATGAACTGAAGAGAAGAGCTGCGAATCTGATGGATCTGGAGAGATTATGTATGCAGGAATGATCTCTGATCTCCAAACTCATCAAGATAATATCTTGGGAAAAGGTGATTGCAAAAAGTATTTTAATAAAAGGGTGCCAATAATTACAATTTAGGTGTCCTTGAGTAACATGAAAGGTGCCAATAAATAAAATGCATAATAATAATTATGGCCAACGTGTTTATTTATTTCATAATGTGATTTTCCCCCTCCTCAATTATTTTCCTTTAATGAAAGATAAGATTAAAAAAAAAATGTATGTAAGATCAATGCACATTTATTTTTACAGCCATCCTTGATCATATTTACCATGGGTGCTAATCATTCTTGCCATGACTGTAGGCAGAAGCAAACCGTGACTCTTGAACCTTGGCACTCTCACCCCCTTTTTTCTCTGGGAAAAAGGTAAACTCAGCCTAGAATCAGCCTAGCTTATATTATAATACTGCATTTTACTTTTGACAAGAAATGCCACAAGTAAACATCAGTTAGCGGGAGAGTTATAAAACAAACAAAAAACAGTAATACAAATTCAAATAATCATTCAAATTATTGCATCACACAATCGGTGTGTTATTTTAATGGAATATGGAGACAATTGGCCACAAACCCATCAAATTAAACCAAATTTAATACATCATGACAACGCTCAGACCAAAGCATTAGCGACAGACACTTCTATGGCGTTTAAATGAAGTCAAAAGTCGCGCGCACGAAAACCACGAGCACGCGAATAAACCCAAGCGCGCAAAACAGACCCACGAGAGGAAAATAGCAACGCGAGAGCGCATCTGTGCAGCCGCGAGAGCGCATCTGTGCAGCCGCGAGCGCATTTGTACACCGCGAGCGCGCATTTGTACACCGCGAGCGCGCGAAACAGTATTTAGGGGCGGAAATGAATACTAGCGCAAGGCCCTGCTGCCTAGCGCGCACAACTGCAAATGAGCGCTCGCGTGACTACTCAACACTCGCTCGCTCCTCGAGTTGACTTTTGACACTTTGAGGGCGGGGCAATGACTTTTGTCTTCCCACCTGTGATTGGTCATTTGTTTAATCAGTTTCACTCTTGTTTAAACATGTAGCAGGACTAGGACAAGGCACGTTTTAAGGAACCATTATGTCGGACCCTGAGCAGGTAATTTAATTTTTAAGTCTTTGTGTTTCGAGTGCAATATATTCAATATATGAAATTGTATTGTACAATTTCAAAGGTATTTTGTTTACAATCATCTTGAATAGTTTGTATAGGACCTTAACACCAAAAAAGATAAGCTAATTTAAGATAAAGCTGACTAACCCATAAATGTAGGATGTTAAAGGTTAGTTTTGACCTACATTGACAATATACAGTAAATAAATCATCGCTGAGTAGCATTTCTAGCTACTTAACAAAGCTAGTATGCTAATGTATAAACAAAGCAGCGTAAATGCAATCTTTGTGATTTATTTATCTGACACATGGTGCTGGATGTTCCGCTTGTGCCCGTATAAGGTCAAAGAGCTCTTGCAAAGCCTGGGTGATACCACCCATTGGGCCACTGAATCTGCATTAACGACAACAGCTGGGGCAACAGCCTTAGTCCTAATGGGTTGTTATCATAGCTATCAAAATCCAGTGTATTGTATTTTGCGTACGTGAGTTTTTGTTGTACATGTCTATTAAAAAAAAAATATATATATATTTGTACTGTGCTAATTAATTGAGATTTCTTACAGCTCTTACAGGTTGTTGGCCTTGTCTGTTTCGTTGATTCTATTACTCTCCCCTTTTTTGTAAGTCGCTTTGGATAAAAGCGTCTGCTAAATGATTAAATGTAAATGTAAATGATAGCAGGGGGTACTTGTATGTGACTGGACAGGGCCTCCAGAATATACAGCTCCTGACGACACAGAAACTCCAGATAATCTAAATCCAGTGGTATTGTGCTGAAGGCCTGTTGCAACTTGTGTAAAAGATTTGCCAAAAAGTGGTATCTTAGCTATTGACAGAACAAAGAATAATTAATGAGATGTTAAGATACCATGTCACTTTTGTGATAAACACACTTCAAAAGTTGAAAGGGTTACATTATCTCTACTCATCCTTTGAGTCCAGGAAAGTATTTAAAAAAAATAGATAATGAGCATCAAAGTTTGATTTTACTTACTAATTTCCCTATTTCAAACATGGTCTTAGTAGTACATCTATCAAAATTATTTTCTTAATTGTTTGCATATAGGATGACAGAAAACATCAAAACGTCACTTTTTTTTGTTTTACACTTTTTACAGGGTCACATAGACCATCAGCAGATAAACGCTTTCAGTGATGTAACCGTTAAGTTTCACTAATGCCGTTTGTAATGTGTTCTAATCATTTTATAAACGGCATTACGATAATAGCAATAGGGCAATAGGGGTCGGTGCTGTGGTTTGAATAAATTACAAAGATTGCATTTACGCTGCTTTGTTTAGTACATTAGCATACTAGTTTTGTTAAGTAGTTAGAAATGCTACTCAGCGATGATTTATTTACTGTATATTGTCAATGTAGGTCAAAACTAACCTTTAACATCCTACATTTATGGGTTAGTCAGCTTTATCTTAAATTAGCTTATCTTTTTTGGTGTTAAGGTCCTATACAAACTATTCAAGTTCAAGTTCAAGTTCAAGAGTTTTATTTGTCACATACACAGTTATACAGAATACAACCGGCAGTGAAATGTAAACAGGTCCGCTCCATGGACAGCAAATAACAATTAACAAAAAAAGCACAATAAATTATAAAATAGGGATAGGATAAAATAGGAATAGGATAAGGTGCTATATATATATACATATGTAGAATTATGAATAAATCAAGTAAAAGAAATAAGAGATGTGGAATAAAATACGTGAGATAAAGTAAACTGGAGACTATAAAAATAAATCTGTGGATAACAGAAGTGCAGGAGTGTAATGTGCAAACAGCATTATAATGAGTAGTGACATGAACACAAGAATAAAGTGCAGTGCAATATCAGTATGTGAGTTTGTTAATACTGAAGTGAGGTGAAGTCACATGTAGTTAAGTGACAGCCTTCAGGAGTCTGATGGCCTGTGGGAAGAAACTCCTCCTGAGTCTCTCAGTTTTGGCCATCAGGCTACGGAAGCGCCTACCAGAAGGCAGCCGGGTGAAGTGGGGGTTGGCCGGGTGATTAATGTCCATGATGATTTTTGTAGCTCTGCCTGTGCATCGTTTGATGTAGATGTCCTGCAGAGACGGGAGAGCTGACCCTGAGATGCGCTCGGACAAGCGCACCACTCTTTGCAGGGCTTTGCAGTCGTGACTGGTGCTGTTACCATACCACGCTGTGATGCACTGAGTTAGTAAACTTTCTATCGCCCCTGAATAGAAAGTTTTCAGGATAGCTGGTGAGACCCGGAATTTCCTCAGCTGGTGCAGGTGGTACAGTCTTTGCCTGGCCTTTTTCACCTGAGACTGGATATGTGCAGTCCAGGTCAGGTCCTCGGAGATGTTGACACCCAGGTATTTGAAGCTGCTCACTCTCTCTACTGGTGTCCCGCTGATCATGAGAGGGGAATATGACCGCTGCTGTCTCTTCCTGAAGTCCACAATCAGTTCTTTGGTCTTGTTCACATTCAGAAGGAGACAGTTGTCTTGGCACCATGATGTCAGTTGCTCCACCTCATCCAAGTATGCGGTCTCATTGTTGTTGGAAATGAGGCCCAGGACAACAGTATCATCCGCAAACTTGATGACAGAGGTGGAGCTGTGTGTGGACAAACAGTCATGCGTGTAGAGAGAGTAGAGCAGGGGACTGAGGACACAGCCCTGTGGAGCTCCCACACTCACGGTGATGGAGGTGGAGGTGAACTGTCCTACTCTCACCACCTGAGGTCTGCCAGTGAGGAAATCTTCAATCCAGTGACAGAGAGAAGAGTTCAGTCCGAGATCCAGGAGTTTGTTAGTTAGCTTAATGGGAACTATGGTGTTAAAGGCTGAACTATAGTCAATAAATAGCAGTCTTACATAGTTCCCATTCTTGCTGTCGATGTGTGTGAGGGAGGAGTGGAGGACGTGAGAGATGGCATCTTCAGTCGATCTATTGGGACGATAAGCGAACTGAAGAGGGTCCAAGGTGTCAGGGATGGAGGTGCAAATGTTGTTTTTGATGAGTCTCTCAAAGACCTTCATGACTAAAGACGTGAGAGCCACTGGGCGATAGTCATTTAGGCAAGAGGGTTTACTGTTCTTAGGGACAGGGATGATGGTGGATTTTTTGAATGAGGTTGGGACCACAGATGTAGCAAGGGACTCATTGAAGATGGATGTGAGGAGTCCAGCGAGCTGATCAGCACAGGACCGCAGGACACGACCTGAAACACCATCCGGACCAGCAGCTTTCCTAACATCCACACGTTTGAGTGTCCTACGAACGTCATCCTCCGAGACAGAGATCACGTGATTGTTGCAGCTCTGAGTGATTCTGTCTGACGCGTCACTCGGCGGTGTCGCGCTGCCGCGATTGCCATCAAAGCGAGCGTAGAAAGAGTTTAACTCGTTCACAAGCAACGGATCAGCTCTCACTTCTGCAGAGGATTTCGTTCCAAAAGCACAGATGGTCCTCAGTCCCTGCCACATCCGCCGGGAGTCGTTGAGTTGGAAATAAGACTCCACGCGATCCCTATAACGGAGCTTTGCGGCTTTAACGGCGCGTCGGAGAGCATAACAGGATAATTTATAATCCCTCATATTCCCTGTTAGTAGACCGGCGTTGTATGCGGCAGTGCGGGCGTTCACTGCAGCGCGGATTGAACTGTCCACCCACGGTTTCTGATTAGAGAAGGACGTTATAGTTATTGTTTGTGTGGCTTGCTCTGTCAGTGTGTTGATGAAGCAGAGCGCCACATCAGTGAACTCGCTGACGTCCGATGAACTCGCTCGGAACATGTCCCAGTCAACGTCGTCAAGAGCTGCCTGTAGTGTGATCTCTGAATGAGGCGACCAGCGTTTAACTTCCCGCCTCACCGGGGGTTCCTGAACGAGCCTTTGTTTGTACTCAGGTGTAAGGAAAATGGCGGCATGGTCCGATTTACCAAAGGCTGGTAGTGAACGAGCCTTGTAGGCATTCTTATACAGAGAATAGCAGTGATCCAGTGTGTTTGCTCCTCGTGTGGGACAGGAGACATGTTGGTGAAAGTTAGGCAATACTTTCTTAAGGTTGGCTTTGTTAAAATCACCCGCGACGACGAAAGCCGCATCGGGGTGGCTGTTTGTGGAGCCGCTGATGGCATCATGGAGGCTAGATAAAGCCAGTCCCGTGTCTGCCTGTGGTGGAATATAAACCACAGTGGCGACGACTGAAGAAAACTCCCTAGGCAGATAGAATGGGCGGCAAATTATTGATAAATGTTCCAGGTGAGGCGAGCAGGATCGCGAAAGGATGGAGATGTTTCTGGGATCGCACCATTTCTTGTTTATCATGAAACACACTCCGCCGCCTTTGGTTTTACCGGCTTCGGCTGTTCTGTCCATCCGGAAAACAGAGAAGTTCTCAGACGGCGTCACAGCTGTGTCCGGGACCGCGGGCGTGAGCCATGTTTCGGACAAACAATAGATGTTGCAGTCTCTCATGTCCCGTTGGAAACTTATCCTGGCTCTAAGATCGTCCATCTTATTCTCCAAGGATTGGACATTTGCGAGCAGAATGCTCGGGAGAGGGGGACTGAATGCTCTCTTCCTCAGTCTGTTGCGGATCCCAGCGCGTTTCCCGCGGTGTTTTTTGAATCTTCGCCTACGAGTCGGGTGGCCTTTGTTCAACTCGGCGTTCCGAAGAATCTCAGGTGGCCACAGAGGATTGATGAAAGCGTCTTGAACCAGGTCAGTGTAGCGATAACCTATATCCAAAAGTGTTTTGCTATCATAGCAGACCAAGGCTGATGATAGATTAGTAAAAATCGAGAACAAAAGAGTGTAGAATAATAAATAAAAGCAAAGTCTCAGAGGAGCGACCTGAACGGCGACCGAACACGGCGGCGCCATCTTGCATCATCAAGATGATTGTAAACAAAATACCTTTGAAATTGTACAATACAATTTCATATATTGAATATATTGCACTCGAAACACAAAGACTTAAAAATTAAATTACCTGCTCAGGGTCCGACATAATGGTTCCTTAAAACGTGCCTTGTCCTAGTCCTGCTACATGTTTAAACAAGAGTGAAACTGATTAAACAAATGACCAATCACAGGTGGGAAGACAAAAGTCATTGCCCCGCCCTCAAAGTGTCAAAAGTCAACTCGAGGAGCGAGCGAGTGTTGAGTAGTCACGCGAGCGCTCATTTGCAGTTGTGCGCGCTAGGCAGCAGGGCCTTGCGCTAGTATTCATTTCCGCCCCTAAATACTGTTTCGCGCGCTCGCGGTGTACAAATGCGCGCTCGCGGTGTACAAATGCGCTCGCGGCTGCACAGATGCGCTCTCGCGGCTGCACAGATGCGCTCTCGCGTTGCTATTTTCCTCTCGTGGGTCTGTTTTGCGCGCTTGGGTTTATTCGCGTGCTCGTGGTTTTCGTGCGCGCGACTTTTGACTTTATTTAAACGCCATACACTTCTGCATGTTGATAATAAATCACATCATTAGACGGGCACAGCAGCCGATTAAATGTAACAGACCGAATATGATTTGGGGAAAAATTAACTATTATGCAGAATTACAGCAAATGTGTCACTCAGATTTTAGAGTTTTCTCAACATATAAAACAGTGGTAGCGGTGGCCAGAATAAAACCAGTCACTAAACTATTACATTTTAAAATACTTACTCAAACACCAAACAATTCCAGTAAAATGTAGCTTCTTGATTGATGAGGTCATCCAGTTATATCGCTTATATAATCCCATATGAAAAAATACTATAGTAAATACTATAGTGTTTTTGAACCATATACTACAATAAATTAACCAAATGTAGTAAATACGATAATGTACTGTAGTGTCGTTACTATAGTATGGTTCAAAAACACTAGGCTACTATATTTACTAGAGTCATTTACCTAGGCTAGTATTTTCTCATGTGGGATTGTGGTTGAATTGCTTTCAAAAGCTTAGCTGCTCAAAACTAAGCTGTATGGCTTCCTTTTCCGACCTAACTTACAACTTTTCTTTAAAAGTTAATTTGTTAATTATAAATTAGTACGTTGTCCTCTTCAGTGTTGTTGCTTGCGGTTTCCATAGCGACTAGCGCTAGCTATTTTATTAGCAGTTTTTCTCTCAAGAATGCCTATGGAAAAACGGACGTCTACAACACAACACAACACAAACTGAATCGGTAGTTTTGAAGGGTTTATTTCCTCAAAGAGATGTTATTGTCAAATTAGAACAGATGACTTATTATTAGCCCTGACGGTTCCCCTGTAATTGTAGGTCACGTGACAGTAACAAAATGGCGGAACGTAGCCTCATACGTCCAAATTTTTTACGTTCGCGAAAGTTACGAGATTTCGTGCAGACATTCTCACAATTTGTAAAAGATCACGGAGGCTGCACTCCAGGAATGCATGCCAATCTGTTGAGAGAGCAGGGCCTCAGTGGAAGTTTATCGAGCTCTCAAATTCAGCTGAGCTGATGCTGTCTGCTCTCTACATCATCAAATCTTATTGCAGGAGACAGAACATCCATCGAGCATCATTTGTTTGTCCAGCTGCGATGTCACAATAGTGATGCCGGCGGAATGACAAGCGCTATAAACCAGATACAATACAGCCGGCCCCATCATTCATCTGCATATGTGATCAGATTACAGTGCATCACAGACGGGTGGAAACTAGCTCTCTCTGCATGCGTTCAGTCAGACAGGAGGATTTAAGAGGACTTTATAGCATTCACATTCAGCAGTTTTAACCTATGTTTTGGTTGAATAACACTCGATAATAACTTATGTTTCCATAAAGAATGGAATGTAAATAATAAGTTGGATATTTTAAGGTGAGGACTTAGTTTAATAATGCGCATAGGCCTATTCATTGTCACATATATCATGTAAAAAAAGTTTCTATTTCTAATAATTACTGTTATTTTGAACTTTCTATTCATCAAAGAATCATGAGGAACACAATGTAAGACGGTTTCCACAGAAATATGAACTGCACTGATAATCATAAATGTGTTGATCATCAGATCCTCCTTATTAGAATGATTAGTGAAGGATGTGACACTGAAGACTGGAGTAATAATGATAAATTCAGCTTTGATCACTGGAATAAATTACACTTTACTATATATTCACATAGATAACAGATGATTTACACAAAGCTGTTTTACTGGATTTATGATCAGATAAACGCAGCTTTGGTGAGCATTTTTTTTTCCAGAAATATCCCGACCACTAACTTTTGGTACCTATATAAACAGAGGTGGTGGTAATACCATGGTATTTGACTTCAAGTATTCATACTATGGCACTACCATGCATTTAACACTTTTACATGCACTCAACAAACCTTTACTTGCATGAAAATATAGAAATTGTTCATATAGAAATGGCCTTGTTGCAATCATGGCACAGTTTAGGATAAAATATGTCCATGTGTATTTTCTTGGGGCATTATTTCTCTCCTGTTCCCAGTATTTGGTATGCTGTATATTCGGTTTATCAGCATGCTGATGCCAAACTCCATTGGAATCAGTTGTTACCTATTTAAGGAGTCGAGCGTGGGGGTTTGGGACAGAGCCGAAGTGCAGATCTGGGCTGGGTTTGTTTCTGCACTTAATGCTGTCTTCTGATAACCCAGGGTTAAAAACAGTCCATCTGCTGCCACCTGCTGGTTATAAATACACACACAGTCTAAAACACTGAGTGCATACAAACACACTCTATTGCTCATCAGCATCTGTTAAAGACACTAACATATAAACATCTATATTGAAATATACACAAATCTTGGGTTGAGCCTTTCCTTCATTTTTTTTGTGTTTGGGTAGTTTTTGTGTTACTCAGATCCTGGGTCAGACGTAACAACCCAGTGTTTGGGTAGTTTTTGTGTTACTCAGATCCTGGGTCAGACGTAACAACCCAGTGTTTGGGTAGTTTTTGTGTTACTCAGATCCTGGGTCAGACGTAACAACCCAGTGTTTGGGTAGTTTTTGTGTTCCTCAGATCCTGGGTCAGACGTAACAACCCAGTGTTTGGGTAGTTTTTGTGTTACTCAGATCCTGGGTCAGACGTAACAACCCAGTGTTTGGGTAGTTTTTGTGTTACTCAGATCCTGGGTCAGACGTAACAACCCAGTGTTTGGGTAGTTTTTGTGTCCCTCAGATCCTGGGTCAGACGTAACAACCCAGTGTTTGGGTAGTTTTTGTGTTACTCAGATCCTGGGTCAGACGTAACAACCCAGTGTTTGGGTAGTTTTTGTGTTACTCAGATCCTGGGTCAGACGTAACAACCCAGTGCTTGGGTAGTTTTTGTGTTCCTCAGATCCTGGGTCAGACGTAACAACCCAGTGTTTGGGTAGATTTTGTGTTACTCAGATCCTGGGTCAGACGTAACAACCCAGTGTTTGGGTAGTTTTAGTGTTACACAGATCCTGGGTCAGACGTAACAACCCAGTGTTTGGGTAGTTTTTGTGTTACTCAGATCCTGGGTCAGACGTAACAACCCAGTGTTTGGGTAGTTTTTGTGTTACTCAGATCCTGGGTCAGACGTAACAACCCAGTGTTTGGGTAGTTTTTGTGTCCCTCAGATCCTGGGTCAGACGTAACAACCCAGTGTTTGGGTAGTTTTTGTGTTACTCAGATCCTGGGTCAGACGTAACAACCCAGTGTTTGGGTAGTTTTTGTGTTACTCAGATCCTGGGTCAGACATAACAACCCAGTGCTTGGGTAGTTTTTGTGTTCCTCAGATCCTGGGTCAGACGTAACAACCCAGTGTTTGGGTAGTTTTTGTGTTACTCAGATCCTGGGTCAGACGTAACAACCCAGTGTTTGGGTAGTTTTTGTGTTACTCAGATCCTGGGTCAGACGTAACAACCCAGTGTTTGTGTAGTTTTTGTGTCCCTCAGATCCTGGGTCAGACGTAACAACCCAGTGTTTGGGTAGTTTTTGTGTTACTCAGATCCTGGGTCAGACGTAACAACCCAGTGTTTGGGTAGTTTTTGTGTTACTCAGATCCTGGGTCAGACGTGACAACCCAGTGTTTGGGTAGTTTTTGTGTTACTCAGATCCTGGGTCAGACGTAACAACCCAGTGTTTGGGTAGTTTTTGTGTCCCTCAGATCCTGGGTCAGACGTAACAACCCAGTGTTTGGGTAGTTTTTGTGTTACTCAGATCCTGGGTCAGACGTAACAACCCAGTGTTTGGGTAGTTTTTGTGTTACTCAGATCCTGGGTCAGACGTAACAACCCAGTGTTTGGGTAGTTTTTGTGTTACTCAGATCCTGGGTCAGACGTAACAACCCAGTGTTTGGGTAGTTTTTGTGTCCCTCAGATCCTGGGTCAGACGTAACAACCCAGTGTTTGGGTAGTTTTTGTGTTACTCAGATCCTGGGTCAGACGTAACAACCCAGTGTTTGGGTAGTTTTTGTGTTACTCAGATCCTGGGTCAGACGTGACAACCCAGTGTTTGGGTAGTTTTTGTGTCACTCAGATCCTGGGTCAGACGTAACAACCCAGTGTTTGGGTAGTTTTTGTGTTACTCAGATCCTGGTCAGACGTAACAACCCAGTGTTTGGGTAGTTTTTGTGTTACTCAGATCCTGGGTCAGACGTAACAACCCAGTGTTTGGGTAGTTTTTGTGTTACTCAGATCCTGGGTCAGACGTAACAACCCAGTGTTTGGGTAGTTTTGTGTTGCTCAGATCCTGGGTCAGACTTAACAACCCAGTGTTTGGGTAGTTTTGTGTTACTCAGATCCTGGGTCAGACGTGACAACCCAGTGTTTGGGTAGTTTTTGTGTCACTAAGATCCTGGGTCAGACGTAACAACCCAGTGTTTGGGTAGTTTTTGTGTTACCCAGATCCTGGGTCAGACGTAACAACCCAGTGTTTGGGTAGTTTTGTGTTACTCAGATCCTGGGTCAGACGTGACAACCCAGTGTTTGGGTAGTTTTTGTGTAACCCTGATCCTGGGTCAGACGTAACAACCCAGTGTTTGGGTAGTTTTTGTGTCACTCAGATCCTGGGTCAGATGTAACAATCCAGTGTTTGGGTAGTTTTTGTGTTCCTCAGATCCTGGGTCAGACGTAACAACCCAGTGTTTGGGTAGTTTTTGTGTTATTCAGATCCTGGGTCAGACGTAACAACCCAGTGTTTGGGTAGTTTTTGTGTTGCTCAGATCCTGGGTCAGACGTAACAACCCAGTGTTTGGGTAGTTTTGGTGTTGCTCAGATCCTGGGTCAGATGTAACAACCAGGTGTTTGGGTAGTTTTTGTGTAACCCTGATCCTGGGTCAGACGTAACAACCCAGTGTTTGGGTAGTTTTTGTGTCACTCAGATCCTGGGTCAGATGTAACAACCCAGTGTTTGGGTAGTTTTTGTGTAACCCTGATCCTGGGTCAGACCTAACAACCCAGTGTTTGGGTAGTTTTTGTGTCACTCAGATCCTGGGTCAGACGTAACAACCCAGTGTTTGGGTAGTTTTTGTGTCACTCAGATCCTGGGTCAGATGTAACAACCCAGTGTTTGGGTAGTTTTAGTGTAACCCTGATCCTGGGTCAGACGTAACAACCCAGTGTTTGGGTAGTTTTTGTGTCACTCAGATCCTGGATCAGACGTAACAACCCAGTGTTTGGGTAGTTTTGTGTTGCTCAGATCCTGGATCAGACTTAACAACCCAGTGTTTGGGTAGTTTTGTGTTACTCAGATCCTGGGTCAGACGTGACAACCCAGTGTTTGGGTAGTTTTTGTGTCACTAAGATCCTGGGTCAGACGTAACAACTCAGTGTTTGGGTAGTTTTTGTGTTACCCAGATCCTGGGTCAGACGTAACAACCCAGTGTTTGGATAGTTTTGTGTTACTCAGATCCTGGGTCAGACGTGACAACCCAGCGTTTGGGTAGTTTTTGTGTAACCCTGATCCTGGGTCAGACGTAACAACCCAGTGTTTGGGTAGTTTTTGTGTCACTCAGATCCTGGGTCAGATGTAACAACCCAGTGTTTGGGTAGTTTTTGTGTAACCCTGATCCTGGGTCAGACGTAACAACCCAGTGTTTGGGTAGTTTTTGTGTCACTCAGATCCTGGGTCAGACGTAACAACCCAGTGTTTGGGTAGTTTTTGTGTCACTCAGATCCTGGGTCAGATGTAACAACCCAGTGTTTGGGTAGTTTTTGTGTAACCCTGATCCTGGGTCAGACGTAACAACCCAGTGTTTGGGTAGTTTTTGTGTCACTCAGATCCTGGGTCAGACGTAACAACCCAGTGTTTGAGTAGTTTTTGTGTCACTCAGATCCTGGGTCAGACGTGACAACCCAGTGTTTGGGTAGTTTTTGTGTTCCTCAGATCCTGGGTCAGATGTAACAACCCAGTGTTTGGGTAGTTTTTGTGTTATTCAGATCCTGGGTCAGACGTAACAACCCAGTGTTTGGGTAGTTTTTGTGTTACTCAGATCCTGGGTCAGACGTATCAACCCAGTGTTTGGGTAGTTTTTGTGTTGCTCAGATCCTGGGTCAGACGTAACAACCCAGTGTTTGGGTAGTTTTTGTGTTCCTCAGATCCTGGGTCAGACGTAACAACCCAGTGTTTGGGTAGTTTTTGTGTTCCTCAGATCCTGGGTCAGACGTAACAACCCAGTGTTTGGGTAGTTTTTGTGTCACTCAGATCCTGGGTCAGACGTAACAACCCAGTGTTTGAGTAGTTTTTGTGTCACTCAGATCCTGGGTCAGACGTGACAACCCAGTGTTTGGGTAGTTTTTGTGTTCCTCAGATCCTGGGTCAGATGTAACAACCCAGTGTTTGGGTAGTTTTTGTGTTATTCAGATCCTGGGTCAGACGTAACAACCCAGTGTTTGGGTAGTTTTTGTGTTACTCAGATCCTGGGTCAGACGTATCAACCCAGTGTTTGGGTAGTTTTTGTGTTGCTCAGATCCTGGGTCAGACGTAACAACCCAGTGTTTGGGTAGTTTTTGTGTTCCTCAGATCCTGGGTCAGACGTAACAACCCAGTGTTTGGGTAGTTTTTGTGTTCCTCAGATCCTGGGTCAGACGTAACAACCCAGTGTTTGGGTAGTTTTTGTGTTATTCAGATCCTGGGTCAGACGTAACAACCCAGTGTTTGGGTAGTTTTGGTGTTGCTCAGATCCTGGGTCAGACGTAACAACCCAGTGTTTGGGTAGTTTTTGTGTAACCCTGATCCAGGTTTTTGCCTCTCCAGGAGAAATTGGTGCTTGTCTTCAGTAAAATACAGGTTTGTGTAGATTTATTTTGTCTATTAATTCCTTATTGTGCTCTAAATGGTTTAATATTATGCAAAACAACACACAGGGGCGCAAGTTGCCTAAATGAGTGTCGTGGCGTTTTTTCGTGTGATGGAAATGCCTGATGCCTGATTGCATAACATTTTTTGGTTTTATTTAGAAAAACATACAGATTATAAATACTCATGTTTAAAGATGTCCAGAACGGTGCACTGATTGTTTATGGACAGATCCAGTCCGTCATATTTCAGCTGCGAGAGAAACGCAGGGACACAACAGAGACTGATCGATCACACGGGATTTACTTGTTATAAATATGTTGAATATTTGTTAAACGAGCCTAAATGTAGGCTATATGTATTAAAACGTTATAAAATATGCTATACTGTAAAATATGATTGAAAATAAAGACATTACATATTGTTATTGCTACCAGTGTTTGATTATTGTCAAACAAATTTAGAGGATTTGTTAATCCATACATTAATGAAGTAAAACAAAAGCTATTATAGTAAAAACGAATCAACATAAACCCAAATTGGGTTGTTTTTAACCCAGTGTTTTTTAGTGTAACTTATCTTTTTAACCTAGCTCGACTTCACTAGAAGCACCTTTTTTTCTTTTTCTTTTGAGTGACATTTAACCAGAAATGAGTTTAGTCACATGATCTATGTGAATATATATAAACACATTTGGAAATGTCCGGCATAATCTTCTCATCTTAAGCAATGCTTTAACCTTAAATCTAGTCCTGCTGTTATTCACCATGATATAACACCAGGTGTGCGTGTGATTTACCATGTCAAATAAATAAAATAATAGTTTCATAGTGAATCAATGCCGTAGATCCTCCAGTGGAATTGGGTCATCTACATTAAAAGCCTTACATTTGTAGACCCAAACTAATATCTATAGGCTACATTATTAAAGGGGGGGGGGGGGGGGGTGAAACACTGTTTCAGTCAATCTCATGTCAATCTTGAGTACCTATAGAGTAGTATTGCATCCTTCATATCTCCGAAAAGTCTTTAGTTTTATTATATTTATAAAAGAAATATGGGCGTCTTTCCGGAAAAAAAACAAGCGGCTGGAGGCGTATCATGTGGGCGGAGCTAAAGAATGACGAGCGCACAAAGCCGTGACGTCCTCAAGCGTGGAGAAACCCATCGCTATCGATCTCAGCTAATAGATATGATCCAGAATCAGATCCGGAGGCTGAAATAAACTGAACAGGAGAAACAGCAGCAGCAGGACGTCCGTCTCTGTGGTATGGACTGTATTTAGTGGCCTGTCAACATCTGTGTGTGTTTACTCGCAGTTTATGAAGACATGATTCGGTTTATGGACTATTGTATGAGACTAAACCTTAGCAGTAGCAAGCAAAACGGTTTTGCACGTCAGACTAGTGTAACGTTATACAGAGAACAGCAATGGAGTCCGTTAGCGCATTTGAATGACGAAGCACGCGATCGTGTTGTTTACTGATGTTTACTCACGCGACGATAGCCGACAGCACAGACATCTGAAGCAGTTTAACTCACCGGCTGCTTCCAAAGCAGGACCGAACCTTTATCGCTGGGACCGCTCCGTCAGAAACACACTTCTTTGGTATGATTTGCTGAAGTCCTGACAGCAGTGACCGTGGAGATCCACTTTGCGACGCGACTGAAGCGATGTTGTGAAGCTTCCCGTCATTTCTGCGTTCAAATCGGTTCAGATGCAGCGCTGCCTTCCCAGAATGCTTTGCTGAAGCGTTGAAGTCGCTCAACGTCACCCATAGGAATAAAGTGGAGCGCGGCGCGGACTATAACGACAGAAGTGTTCACGGACGACTGGATCTGCAGCTGAGAGTGTGTATGGGCGTGTGTTTCCTCTCTCGCTCTAGTCACGCACACACACACCCTACCGGGAGAAGAGCCCGTACGGCCCATACAAGGACCTTCCGCTCTATTAACGTCAAGTCGACCCATATTCGAAAAAACTCTCCGACACTTGTGAGAAACCGGAAGGAGTATTTTTGACACAGAAATACTCCATCAAACGTCCAACATTAGTGTTTGAAACTTTGTCTATGTTTAGGATGGGAATCCAAGTCTTTAACAGTGTAAAGCTCAGTATGCATGAAACAGTATTTCACCGGCCCTTTACGTATAAACCTCACCAAATGAGTGGTGTTGTCCATTTCCCAGCAGCTCCAGTTGTGTTGGCACAGGGTTTGATGATGCCGGCCAAACGGAATAAGCACTAGGCCTTGAGTTTCTCTCTCAGGAACGCCGAGAAGTCGATAATGAACATCATGCATAACACACAGTCCATCGAGAGGCTCTGCATTCTCACTGACACATTTATCTTTGTGTGTGTGTGTGTGTGTGTGTGAGCGAGTCTGTGAGTGTGCGTGTGTGTGTGTGTGTGTGAGCGAGTCTGTGAGTGTGCGTGTGTGTGAGCGAGTCTGTGAGTGTGCGTGTGTGTGTGTGTGTGAGTATCTGAGTGTGTGTGTTTGCGTGTGCATGTGTGTGTTTGTGAGTCTGTGAGTGTGCGTGTATGTGTGTCTGTGTATGTGCGTGGGTCTGTGAGTGTGCATGTGTGTGAGTGTGTGCGAATCTGTGTGTGTGTGTGTGTGCGTGAGTCTGTCTGTCTGTGTGTGAATGTGTGTGCACATGTTTGTGTGTGTGAGTCTGTGTATGTGCATGAGTGTATGTGTGTGCGTGAGTCTGAGTGTTTGTGAGTGTGAATGTGAATGTGTGTGCGCATGTGTGTGTGTGTGTATGTGCATGAGTCTGTGTGAGTGTGAATGTGTGTGCGCATGTGTGTATGTGCGCGAGTGTGTGTGTGAGTGCGCGTGTGCGTGAGAATGTGTGCATGTGTGTGTGTGCGAGTCTGTGAAAGTGTGCATGTGTGTGTGTGTGCGTGAGTGTGTGAGAATGTGTGCATGTATGTGAGTGTGTGTGTGATAGAATGTGCGAGTCTGTGAGTGTGCATGTGTGTCAGAGTGTGCGAGTCTGTGAGTGTGTGTGAGAGAGAGAATGTGCGAGTCTGTGAGTGTGTGTGTGAGAGAGAATGTGCGAGTCTGTGAGTGTGCATGTGTGTGAGTATGTGTGTGTGTGCATGTGTGTCAGAGTGTGCGAGTCTGTGAGTGTGTGTGTGAGAGAGAATGTGCGAGTCTGTGAGTGTGTATGTGTGTGAGTGTGTGTGTGTGTGTGTGCATGTGTGTCAGAGTGTGTGTGTGTGTGTGTGAGTGTGCGAGTCTGTGAATGTGTGCATGTGCGTGAGTGTGTGTGCGTGTGTGTGAGAATGTGTGCATGTGTGTGAGTGTGTGTGTGTGTGAGAGAGAGAATGTGCTAGTCTGTGAGTGTGTGAGAGAGAATGTGCGAGTCTGTGAGTGTGTGTGTGTGCATGTGTGTGTGTGTGAGAGAGAGAGAGAGAGAATGTGCGAGTCAGTGAGTGTGCATGTGTGTGAGTGTGTGTGTGTGAGAGAGAGAGAGAGAGAGAGAGAGAGAGAGAATGTGCGAGTCAGTGAGTGTGCATGTGTGTGAGTGTGTGTGACCTTCAGTAACCCGTCTGCTCTCAGATGAGTTTCCGCTGCTTGGTAAAGTGTCAGAACAAAGTTTGCGTCACAGTAAAATAATTTCCATACAAATGAGCGCGTTGAGTTCGGGGTCACTCGGCCTGATGAATCTCACACTGAACCTGCAGCGCTGCAAACGCTACATGAGGACAAAAGACAAAAGCCATGATGTGGGTGAAAGGCTGTGGTTTAATTCATCAAACACTCCTGTCGGTCCGGATCCGGGTTACATCACTGGACGCGGTCAGGGACGACAATCATTACATGTCACAAGCAGCTGATGATCTTATAAATATGTGTGCTTTTTCATAATTGTGAGGCAAAGCGTTAAATTAGGAAAAAAAAGAAAAATGTCTTTTTTTATTTTTTTTATTTCATATGTACATGATTTTGTTTCTCATCAGCAGAAGACGTCTTCACAATCCTACGAAAGCGTGGAAAAAAAGTCAAATTAGTACGGCAAGAAAATCACTTTGGATCACAAACTGAGACATATTACACCCAGAGAGTCCACAGAAGTGTACACAGTTTTTGTTGGTTTAACTTAAAAAAGTAAGTAACCTGGTTGCCTTAAAATGTTGAGTTTATTGAAATAAAAAAAATTGAGTTGATACAATGAAGGAAATTGGTTTAATAAATAGAAACTCAAAATATTATTGTATCTGAACCACATAAAACATGTGATAAATCATGAAAATAGCACAATTTGGCATGATCATGAATAAAACACACAATTACCCAATATGCTCACACAATCTTTTAATAATATTTGAATAAAGGTTGTCGATTCTCAAAACATTTTCATTGTATTAACTCAAAATTTTAAGGCAATCAGGTAACTTATTTTCTAAATAATTTTTTACAGTGCAGTAAAACTGATTTAATAAAATGCTTCAGACACTTTGAGCTGAGCACGTTTTGCTGAAGTGTTTAATCGCATTTAAAAAATGAACTTGCACTGTTGTTAGTTGCACTCAAAGCATTCTTGTTCACATTACTTAAAAAACTCATGTAACTAAATTAACTTAAGCTTACGGAGTTGTTTCTACTAAAAATGAGTATTGTCAGCTGTACTTAAGTGTTTGTTCGGTCACCTTAACATTGTTGAGTGAAACGAACAAACGAACAAACTGGCCAGTGGATCTGTAGTTCCCAGCATGCTTTGCAAGGGACTGCATTAGGAGAGTAAATTTAGGGTTTATAGTGTTATGTTATGCGTTTTTCAGTAAAGGGAAAGATGTTGTTAGTGTATGTTAAGGCGGGCGTACACGGTGCGATTTTTGCTGTCGTACGAACTCGCAGACGTTTTTTTTTCTCTCAGGAGAAATCACGACCTGGCATCGTGGATGCTCGTATGGTTGCGGCTCACAGCGTGTGAGAGGAATTACGAGACAAACCGAGCACGTTAGGAGCACCTCCTGACCTTACGATAACTTTTAAGCATGTTTAAAAAAATTCGGGGAGTCGGCCCGATTTTCACCAGCGTATGCTGTCCCCTATTGCCAAATCATGCACAAGCACGTCACATATGGCTTGATCTATGAGTATTATTACGCTATAGCTCAGTGGCTGCAACCATACAGCGTACACACACACACACACACACTTACACACAGTTTCTCTCTCTCACACGCATGGCGTGCCGTCTCTCTCCCTCTGGTTGTTTCGGTTGAAAGCAGAGCCGGCCCGTTATATAGGCAGTATAGGCAAATGCTAAGGGCGCAACCTCACTAGGGGGCGCCAAAGAGGAATAATTTTTTTTTTTTTTTATGTAAAAAAATTACAAACATTACCAAACTGCTGATATCTTTAGCAAACTAAACTTCGAAATAGTATTAATAATTTGTATTATATAAAAATCCAAAATAAGGGCATTACTACACCCGCCCCCAATTGATTGACACCTGGCTGAAGGATGGAGCGAGGTGAGACCCACCCAGGCCCCGTGACCCGTGTGCCGATTTGTTTACTTTTGATGGGAGTGCTGGATGAAGTGGCGACATGTCAAAACGACCTCATAAGTTATCTGGTGCGCAAGGAAGAAAAAAAAGAAAAGAAGAGGAGGAAAAACGCGACCAAGCCAGAGGTAAGACTGTGTGAAGATAACACTGAATTAATTAATTGTGCGTGACGTGTGGCTAACACACGTTAAACATAACTTTACAGATGAATATCTAGCCTACATAAAAAATAACTCCAAATTAAGCAAAAAATAAGCAAAATAATCTGCCAGTGGGATACGTAAAATAATCTTAAAACAACATTATTTTACTTACCCCACTGGCAGAGTTATTTTTTCCCAAAACAAGAAAATATTTTTGACTTGTCTAGTAAATGTTTCTTAATGTAAGAATTTTTTGATATTTAGACTAGAAACAAGACAAAAATACTGAGTAAGAAAAGCATTTTTTGCAGTGTTGAAACATGCATTCACATGGCTTGAAAAGCAGCATTTAAGGCCAACAAGATTGTCGTTTTTTATGCTATGCCAATTGGTTTGAAATGTCTCTGTAATTATTCAGAGGCACATTAAACACAGTTAGCAAAGGCCTAATCATTTAATTGTTATTTTATTTTTATTTAGTTTAAGGTAAATTATAATTTTGTTATTTAGTGTTTGAATTTTTACCCAAAAATACTGCATTTTGAATATTTAAACTGAATTGTTTTTATCTTTTGTTTTACAAAAGTGTTGTTGTTGTTGTTTTTTTTGCGCTCAAGTGTTGCACTTTTATATACACTATTTAAACATGTGACTTTGAAACCCTTTTACAAAATAAATGAAAACGTCAATGGCAAAATAATTTAGGCTCATGTTTTCTCATAAAGCGACTTTGGGTATCTAGAAAAGTGCTATACAAGTGTTATTGGTTTTAAATTATTTTGTCTAAATATTTGGTGATATAAATCACAATATAAGGGGGCGCCAAAAAAAATCTTGCCTAGGGCGCCAAAGAGGCTAGGGCCGGCACTGGTTGAAAGGAATGGCTACTGTTCTCAGCTGTTCACCAAATCATTTGCACACACATCTTCTTTATTTTTTGTATCTGAAGCTCTAGCAGCAACATCGAAAGCTCCGGTGTCTGTGTTTGACGCGAGAGCTCGTGTGATCGCGGCCGGCTCGCGGTGCAAACAGTCGTGCCGTGTTCCAGCTGATGCGATGATCACTCGTAGCGTCTGCAATTTCTCACGACCTCCCGAGTGTCCGAATTCGCACAGTGTACGCCCGCCTTTAGTGTTTAATGTTCAGTTATGTTGGACATTTGAGGAGTTTCTGTAATTATGGTCACCAGAAGAATGTCTGTGTTTATGGGACTCACATAAACACTTTTATTGGATGGACGTCCTGCCCTCAATTAAATTATTTTTGAATTTAGTTTTTGAACATTTACTTTTATAAGAAATAGTTAATCTAATAAGGTAAATGAAATTGATAAATGTGTTCGCCTAACATAAACTTTTATAAATCTAACATAACATTATTAAGAAAACTGCACATATAAAGACACATAGCTAAAAACACTTAGCTCTTTCAAAAATATATGTGCTCATTAATGTATATTTACTTCTTTCTTGTAATAAAGTATTCTCGTAAGTTTATAATATGCCACTGAACACACATACGGGTGAGGGGTTCGAATGCCGGTCGCCATGTTGCTCCTCCATCTTGAAAGTACAGCAGCCAAAGAGGGACATACCCGTAAATTCAAGCTTCGCCTTTCGCGTTTTAACACTCGATGGCACCGTGTCGAATGTGAAGAGGGGGATTGCCATGTTAATCTTGGACTAAATCGGCCACCGTAGGAGTTAAAACGGAATTAAGAGGAACAGAAACTAATATTCACTGGATGGTCATAAACCTTTACACCGCTAGATGGGGGAAATATCACACAGTGGAGCTTTATAGACATTTTGTCAGCTTTACTTGACATTCTTCTGTTCATATAACTAAATTGCTATTTGTAAAACGTACTCAATATAGTTGTGTGGAACTACTTGACGCTGCTTTTGAAAGTAAATTCAACAAATTATGTTTTGAGTGTGCTAATGTGACCTTTGACACCACAGACTGAACAAAATGAAGCACTGCTTGCTCATTGGTTGAGCTAAATGTGTGTTATCTAATTGTGTTCTTAAATCTAACAGCTGATTGGTTAATTAGGATCATTACATCGCTTTCAAAGTTATCTGACATTATCAAGATGAGTTTGTTCAGGTCTTTGCATATTTATAACCATTTTCTAAACTATAGAGAATAAACTGTGATGTGAGAAATGTTAAAGGTGTCTGAATACATTTAGGTTTTGACTGTATATATTTTGTAGAATGAGTTTTATTCTGATTTAATAACACTATTTATACCATGGAAAAATGAGACGGCAATAAAATAATATTTTATATATTCACTATATATATATATATATATATATATATATATATATATATATATATATATATATATTCATTTTCATAGAATCTCATATACTAAATGAGGCAAGGATGTCGAGTTACATTCAAATGTTTAAATGTCATTTTGGTGATTTTTTATTTATGTTCTATTATTTTTATTGTTTATATACAGGTGTGTGCGTATGTGTGACCAAAATAAAAACTATGTAATAAGTTCAGAATCTCATTTGTGTACTGACATGCTTGACAAAATAATGTAAAATAATCATTAACTGTAATACTGAATGAGATTTCCACTGGAGCCGAATGCGTAATAAATCTGCAGATTTCAGAGCAAAACGCAAAGCAGTGTGTTTCTACTTGGCAACCCGTCAAAATCAAAGCTTACAAAATCATATACAAATAAAAATATTGGCATCGTATTTATAAGGGTACGATAAACAGGGTTTCTGCAGGTTTATGACAATACAATAACACGTTAATACGTCTACACTGCAAAAAATGCTTTTCTTACTCAGTATTTTTGTCTTGTTTCTAGTCCAAACATCTAAACATTCTTAAAACAAGAAGTATTTACTTGACGAGTAAAATTATTGTCTTTTTTTGGGGCAAAAAAATAACAAAAAATTAAGTGTGTTGTGTTTTAAAATAATCTTAATTTTTCTTACTCCAGAGGTAGATTATGTTGCTTATTTAAAGGAAAAACTCACTTAATTTTGTTCAATTTCTCTGAAAAAAATACTTAATTTCTTAATTTTGCATGTCATTAAATGTAATATGATCTATAGATGTTTTGAATTTGCACTGGAAAACAAAAATCCTGAGGAAGAACATCATTTTTTGCAGCGCACACAATTAAATTTGTTCAAAGCATTTGTTTTGTTAAATCTGCACACACACACACACACACACACACACACACACACACACACACACACACACACACACACACACACACACACACACACACACACACACACACACACACACACACACACACACACACATATATATAAGGGATGCCACAATACTCAATATAATATTGAATCGTTCGGTACGGCATTCACGGTTCAATACCTGCTGGTGAATTGCGTTTTAGCATTTAATAATTTTTTTCCATTTTCGGTTTATTTCGGCTCTTTTTGAATGGCCTGTGAGTCTACGCGCTGATATGAGCAAATATCCAATCACATGCACTAAAGTAAGGCGGCGTTTTAAAGCCTTGCCGGATAAACATTTCATTCGCGTGCGCACTGTTTCGCACTTAAAGGGACAGTTCACCTCATGATGTAAACAAACAAACAAAGACCTGTCATACAGTAGATTGTTATCACTGTTGTATATTGAAGACAATGTAGTTTTAATTTAAGCCTACATTTATTTATTCAATTTCATACTTAAATGCTACTGTACATCTTTGAGCTGCCACTGTCAATATTTATATATATTTATTTTATATTATATAATACACTGGGAAAGGGTTTTTTAAGTAAAGATTTAAGTTTAAGTAAGGGTTTTCAAGTCTATTAAGTAAAATAAAGAAAGAGTATTGCATTAAAAAAAAAAAATTCCTTAACCTTTTTTTGTTCCTGTCGACTAAGAATAGAATAGCAAAAAAACGAACCGAAAAACCGTGGTTAAAAACGAGGTATGTATTGATGTATTGAATCCCTAATATATATATATATGTATATGTATATATATGTAACACTGGCTTTAATAGTAAAATTAAATTGAACTAACTTTCGGTTATCTTCAGATAAAGATTTTTATAATGAAATGGAAAGATTTCTGTCCCTCCATTGACAGGCTAAGCAACCTCCACTGATGCTTCTGAAAGTTCATAAAGAGATCTTAAAAGGATCATGAATCGAGCAGATTATTCCAGATGTTCTGAAGAGACTCGATGGCTTTACATGACGAAGGAAAGTCTGACGGTCTGGTAAATATTTTTGTCTGAACTGTCCCTTTAATTGTTCTGACCTACTTTTGACTTATTCATCGAAATTCTGTGATGTTATATATATGAATGCATTGCAGAAATCATAGGGCCCTAATTTAATACAACGATATCAGATGCTCCAATTTGGGATATTTATAAGGCCTTAAATTGTGGAAGGTCAAGTTAAGGGTTTTTAAGACCTGCAGAAAGCCTGGTATATGTATTTTTATTTAACTCTTTTTTTAAATTACAAATTTACCACACTTTTTATTTTACATAAAAAAACTTAATGAAGTGCAATAAATTACTATTACTATTAAATTTTTTATAGTTATATTTAATACATCATATATAATAAACAATAAGTAGAATAAACAATTATTCCACAAACTTGCTGCATTAATAAATAAGTTACCTGGTTGCCTTAACATTTTGACGTCATTGAAATTAAAAATTTGAGTTAATACAATGAACATTTTTTAGAATCGACAACCTTTATTTAAATATTATTACAAGATGTTGTAAGCATATTGGGTAATTGTGTGTGTTTTATTTGTGATGATGCAAAATTGTGCTATTTTCATGATTTATCACATTTCTTATGTGTTTCAGATACAATAATATTTTCAGTTTCTATTTAATAAACCAATTTCCTTCATTGTATCAACTCAAATTTTTAATTTCAATAAACTCAAAATTAAGGCAACCAGGTTACTTACTTTTTTAAGTTAAACCAACCATACTGTTTTACAGTATACAGAATTCAACTGTGCACAGAATAGCATTCTTATCAGAGCTGATGTTGGAGCTGGAACATTCTAGCACGAGTCCTCACCTTTTGAGAGGGATCCCACTTTTTTCTGCTCCATATTTGGGACTAGAGAGCATGCAGAGAGGAAGAACAAGGAACAGGTGTCAGGACGGCCTGGAAATAGCTCGGCACTCCAAGCAACACAAACTCAGATTTACAGAGTGCTTCTGGGACGAGCTCTAGCCGAGCTGGTGCCGAGTCAGGGGATGTAATTCCGTCTCTCCCGCCGCACACATATAGAGTCATTACCAGTTTAATTTATGGGAACGGCCATTCGGACACCTCCAGCAAATCTCCATGTTTAGTGTCCCCCATGTAAGGTCAGGGCTCGGGGGGGACGACAGATGTCCTCTCAAGAGACTCAAATAGCTTTTTGGCACTCCAAGGTAAAACCTTTTAATTGGTGCATATTCTCAAAGCTGCGCCTTTTGAGGTAGATCGCTCAAAAAAATTAAATATGAAATATTTGCAAACTGTAAAATTGTGAAATATATACAAAAATATACTGCAAAACCTGCTCTTTTTATTTAGTATTTTTTCTTGTTTTCAGTCAAAATATTCTTAAATCAAGACGCATTTACTAGATAAGTCATATTTTTGCTGGTTTTCTGGGGGAAAAATAACTCAAAATGAAGAGAGTTTTTGCTTAAAACAAGCGAAATGATCTGCCAATGGGGTGAGAGAAATAATCAGATTATTTTTTTCACCCCATTGGCAAATAATTTGACCTGTTTTAAGCAAAAACTCTCTTCGTTTTTATTTTATTTTCAACAAAACAAGAACAAATATGGCATTTTACTTATATAGTAAATGCATCTTGATTTAAGAATTGTTAGATTATTGAAGTTAATAGAAATTACTGAGTAAGAAGAGCATTTTTTGCAGTAAAGTTTAATTTATTTCTGTGATGCGAAGCATAATTACTCCAGTCTTCAGCGTCACGTGATCCTGATACGAGGATTTGATGATCAAGAAACAATTCTCCGTTCAAAATAACAGCCTAGAAATCTTTTGTAACATCATAGAGGTCACTTTTGAAGAACGTAACACTTCCTATCTTGAATAAAAGTCGTATATTTCCTTTAAAAAAAACCCTTACTGGCCTTTTGAGGTGTTATACTATAAGTAAAGCAGTGGCATGAAGTTAGTCTGGTACTTTACACATCTAAAAATAGACACTGACCTGTAAGAACGTGGACCTTATTTCTTATCGGCGTCAGCAATCACAGGCTCTGTTGGGAAAGAAACCCAGAATGCAGTTCAGTATTCGTCACCCAATCAGACACGTGGAGACTCTTATTCTGTCTGCTCATTTTCTCTCCTTTCAAAAGGCTGTAAATCATTTTACAGTAACAATAAACCCATCCAGCCGAGTGTAGACGCGTGTGGAGTGATAATTTGACAAACATAAAAGCTGTTCCCGGATCAGGTTAGGCATTTATGTTAACATAGCTTAGGCTGGATTACACTGATATTAGACGAGATGCTTTATTTGATCCCAATCATAACACACTGAAGATCATCTGACAGCAACATGCATTTTACACATTTATCTTACACTACTTGTGTTTCCAATGCTAAATATAAACTCTTAAGATTTGAACTCTGGAAATCAAATCAAAACATTTATATCATTCCTTGACAATTTATTTAATTGCCATTAATATCTAAAGGTTTTCCAAAGTTACTAGCCACTCTGTATTTTCACTGGCCACAATTTTGGCATATTACAGATATTTGTATTATTATCTCATAATTTCTCAGCAGGAATATTAGGCTACTGTCACTTTAAGAGCTGACGCACAGATCCATTACACTGTTACACATGCGCTTTCTTTCTCAACTGTTTACATTCAATTCAAACAGAACTGATCGCAATTTGACAGGATTTTGACATTATTTTGTGTGTACACTGCAAAAATGCTCTTCTTACTTAGTATTTTTGTCTGGTTTCTAATCAAAATATCAAAAAATTCTTACATTAAGAAACATTTACTAGACAAGTTCAAATGATTGTCTTGTTTTGGGGAAAATAACTGTCTTAAAATAAGATAAATAATCTTCCAATGGGGTGAGAAAAATAATGTTAATTGTTTTCTGTTTGAATTAAGATTATTTTTCTCACCCCATTGGCAGATTATTTTGGTTATTTTAAGTTATTATAACTCTTAATTTTGAGTTATTTTTCCCCAAAACAAGACAATTACTTTTGCTTGTCTAGTAAATACTTCATGTTTTAAGAATTCTTAGATGTTTGGACTAGAAACAAGACAAAAATACTGAGTAAGAAGAGCATTTTTTGCAGTGTATTTGATTGTTTAAGCGCAATAATCAGCAAAAACAAACTCAAGGCGTCTTTATGGGCCGCGCTTTGGGTGTAAAATAATGCACAATAGACATTCAAGCCCTGTTACAGCAACAATATTCATCCGGAGAAAATGAAACAATTGAGTGAGGAGAGGCGGGTTTATGTGTAACTCATTTCAGTATCGATATGCATCATAAAATCGCTTTTTTGACAACACTACATTGCACTTCATTTATAATTTGCAGATTCAGGGCCAGATTTACTAACAGCTTGCACCAGTGCAAACCCTCTTTTGGCGTTAAACAACTACTGTGAGGATTTACTAAAGACACACCGTCAGAAATTAGCGCTGTTAAGGCATGGACGGGGTTACATTTGGTGCTGACCTTATTGCATATGCATTTGTAGGAGTTTCCCTTTCACATGCAAAGATGAGTTTTAAAGGATATAATTCCTTTAAAATTCCGTAATATTTAAAGGATTTCCATAACCAAGAAAACTCTGGCTCATCTATTTGGCAAATAATGAAAATGTTATCACAGGCAATTTAAGAGCAGTGCTATCAATGATGACTGGATATACATTATTTTTTTGCATGACTTTTGCATGCAGTCATGTCTACTGTAGTTACTTTCTCTACTATAGACTTTATCTAAATAAGCCACATTTCTGCATTTTGCATTGAAAGCATACAGTATGTCGTAGAGTTAGTACATGCGTTCATGAGCTCAAGGCTAGATTATTGTAATGCTCTACTGGGTGGTTGCCCTGCTCGCTTAATAAACAAACTCCAGCTGGTCCAAACCGCAGCAGCTCGAGTTCTTACTAGAACCAGGAAGTATGATCATATTAGTCCAGTTCTGTCAACACTGCACTGGCTCCCTATTAAACATCGCATACATTTTAAAATCTTGCTTATTACTTACAAAGCACTGAATAGTTTAGCTCCAGTCCTTAAGCGAGCTCTTAACACATTATACTCCATCACGTCTACTGCGGTCTCTAAACTCTGGCCAGTTTATCATACCTAGAATATCTAAATCAACTGCAGGCGGTCGACTCTCCTCAGCCTCCTTCACTTTCCCACTTTACAGATGAAAGCTTTATCAGAAATGACTAAACATGCTGTATTATGCATGGCAGACAAGTAACACTGTGCAAAGGAAAAATACTGCGCACAAACATATTCAAATGCGCTTGCCTATAGACTAAACATGTAATGCTAGCGTGCATGACTTTTTTTATTTATTTATTCAAAGATGATAACAGTATCGTTTCAAAACTATTTAAAAAATGGTTTCAAAGTTTGCATCCTCAAGCCACCAGACACTGTTACCGTGCAAGTTACGGCCAGAACAGAACGCATGAAAGGTTTTCTATTTTAGTTGAAAATGGTGTTTTGTAAGTGGCCCCAAAGTTAATAACTAATGATATTTTACCATGGACATTTATCAATTAAAAACTTACTTTAGCTGGACAATAACTTTTTTCTAGAGCTGCTGTACAGCCAAAACAATCTCTCTTCCATTAAGTTCCTATTCTCACTGTAAAGCTATTTTGAAACGATCTGTATTATAGAAAGCGCTGTATAAATGAAGGAGACCTGACTATAGTTACTCACGTTTAACCTCCAGTTTGCAGCTGACCAAGGCCTCTCCGTGCTGGTTCTTGGCCCTGCAGGTGTAGACGCCACCGTCAAAGTTGCCAGGCTTGCGGATCTCTAGGGAGCAGATGCCCTGGTTGTTGATTTGCCTAAACTTGGGGTCGTCGCCAATAATCATTTGGTTCTTCATCCACTCAATCCTGGGCTGCAAAGTAGTTGGAAGACACAATGAAAGGTCTGAATACTGCAATGAGCCATTTCTCAACTAGATTGCCACTAGGGTGCAAAAAATGAACTTTTAGTCATGCCAGTTCTTTATTGGTGTTGATAAAAAGCCTTTAACATGTATATGAATGAATGAATGAGCCATTTATATAGCGCTTTCAAATGTACTACTGTACACCCAAAGTGCTTCACACTCATGTCAGGGGTCTCTCCTCAACCACCATGTATATAATCTTTACATTCCACAAAAGATTCTTTTGGAAACTAAAAATGGTTCTTCTATGGCCTCAAAATACAATTGAATTTTTTTTTAGTTTTAACAAGTGTTAGGCCACGTAAAATCCCAGAGTGGGGTCAGCGCATGCTGAGGGTAGTCACCAACTTTCTGCAGAGTCAACAGCTCCAGACCTCCAGACTTCTGTGGCCTTCAGATGAGCTCAAGAACAGCGGAGAGAGCTTCATGGAATGGGTTTCCATGGCCGAGCAGCTCATCCAAGCCTTACATCACCAAGAGCAATGCAAAGCGTGGGATGCAGTGGAGTAAAGCAGCCGCCACTGGACTCTAGAGCAGTGAGACGTGTTCTCTGAGCGACCAATCACGCTTCAGTCTGACAATCCCATGGACGAATCTGGGTTTGGCCGTCGCCAGGAGAACGGGACTCGTCTGACTGCATTGTGCCAAGTGTAAAGTTTGGTGGAGGGGGGTTATGGGATGGGGTTGTTTTTCAGGGGTTGGCCTCTTAGTTCCAGTGAAAGGAACTCTTAATGCTTCACCAAGACATTTTGGACAGTTTCATGCTCCCAACTTTGTGGGAACAGTTTGGTGACGGCCCCTTCCTGTCCCAGCATGACTGCGCTCCAGTGCACAAAGCGTCGGCCCATAAAGACATGGATGAGGAGTTTGGTGTGGAGGAACTGGACTGGCCTGCACAGAGTCCTGAGCTCAACCCGATAGAACAGCTTTGGGATGAATTAGAGCGGAGACTGAGAGCCAGGCCTTCTCGTCCAACATCAGTGCCTGACCTCACAAATGAGCTTCTAGAAGAATGGGTAAAAATCCCCATAAACACACTCCTAAACCTTGAGGAAAGCCTTCCCAGAAGAGCTGGAGCTGTTAGAGCTTCAAAGGGTGGGTTGACTATATATTAAACCCGATGGATTAAGAATGGGATGGCATGTGAATGTAAAGGCAGGTGTCACAAAACTTTTGGCAATATCGGGTTTGTACTGATAATAAAAAACTAGGTGTCCAAACTTTGGGACCAATGTTTGTGTAGTAACTACTATTATACTACTATATTATGTTTTTTAAGCATTAAATAAGTATTTAAGTATTTTTTTTAAAAGTATTTAAGGATCTCTTTTCCAGCAGCTGGGTGTTTTATTTACTCACCAAAGCCATTTTTACTGGCATTTGGCTCTTGGTGAGTGTTAACTTTGGATGCTTATCAATGCTATCCACACTTTCACGGTCATGGCCTCCACATATCAGTGTTTGGAAGCTCATCCCGTCATAGTGATGCAGGAATCCCACTTATCCAACTCACGCTGTCCCTCGTCTGGTTATCTTTCCCATGAGGAGTTGCACTCTCTCCGGTGGCATGTTAGGGGCAGATTCCTACACTTCAGTGGTCTCTCACTCAAGCCAGAACTGTTGAACAGCTCTTGACGGATTACACATCAGCACAATCTTCAGGATAATTTAACACATTAATGAATCACATAAGGCTGGTTCAGGTGGTGTTTTACACCTGGAGTGATTTGGGTGATCTGAACCCAAGCGGACAGCTCCAAAAGGGTCCAGCGATCCAACATTTTTTCTCAGAAACGCACTTAACCACATTGCATTTGTAGAGTAAACCCTGAGTCATTTGTCCAGGATGACCGCCCACTCACCTGTCAATCAACCATTGCACTAAAACAAGAGTTGAAGCTTAAAAAAAACCCCACCCAATTGGACAATTTAGGAAAATGCATATATACACAGTAGGGCTGTACTGATTTGCAAATTTAGTTCGATACCGATAATTCTTTTGTATTCAAAAACCGATAAATCGGCCGATAAATCTAAATCCAAATTTTTATTCAATTTTTGAGAGCCTGATTACAAAAACAAAAGCCTCCCCCTTAAAAGCCATGTCCCAAACACACAATTATTATGTTCTTATTATAATTTTATGTAGCCGATAACTGTATATTCCTTTTTCTGAAGTGGTTCAATCATATTTCAAAACATTGAAACTCATCACGATGAACAGTGAAGCATCTGAAGTGTCTCAGCTGAAGAAAATAATACATTATTTATTTTAAAAAATGAAACTATATCGGCCGATACCGATACAGGACTGATTTATTGTGTATCCCTAATACATGCACAAAACAGGCATTGGTAATCCAATTGATTTAGATTAAAACACTGTTCTTGAAACATCGTATTTTAGTTTAGCTAGTAAGGAGCCACTTTTTGATTGGTCTCACAAGACATCAACACTTAGGTTAAAGGTAAAGCTATCTATCTATCTATCTATCTATCTATCTATCTATCTATCTATCTATCTATCTATCTATCTATCTATCTATCTATCTATCTATCTATCTATCTAAGCGCGTCATTTCTGTGCAACTAGCCATCGCTCGCAATAGCAGAAATAATGCTGGGTTATTGGTGCGGCTTATGGATGCTTGAGAAGCCACGTACCTTAGGGAATCCTCTAACGGAGCAGAGCAGTTTGGTGCTGTAGCCGACAGTAGTGCTGCGGTTCGCCAGGGCCGTGGTGAATTTGGGGGGCTCGCTGAAGTCGTGTTCCTTGTACTCTGGAGGCTTGTAGTCGATGCCTAAAACACATCGTAAAGATCAATGAAGCAGGAATAACAACTGAAGATAACTGCAAGACTATCAGGGTTATTCGGGGGGGCTATTCACGACTTAACTATAAAAATGTTTTATATGAGCTCTTAATCATGACAAATGTTCTCATTACCAGTGTCAATATCAGGCCATTCTATGATTTCAATATTAGCGGGCTCAGCCCCAAATGAGGGAATGCTTTTTAAAATAATTTTTTTTATATATTGTTTGTATACTAGGGTAGGCATTTACAATACAGTCCTCTTCTAAAATACCCATCAAGTCAATCACTGAAAATTGAATTAATTACCAATCATTTTATATAATTAGCTAATATTCATTACGAATATAGACACACTTTACATTACTGCAATTGCCTAAATTAGTATTATGTGGGTAAAATGTGTGTAATGTTTTAAACACAATTTTTTTACCATATTTTCGCAGTAAAATGAACTTTCACAAAGCTCTACAATGATAATCTTCATTCGTGGAGATAATATGGAAAATGTGCGGCGATTTAGTAGGAGATTTCTGTCATCTGCTGGAAAACAAACACTTTTAACATAAAAATGACATGAAATGACCACTATAACCAGTAGATGGCAGCAGAGGAGCACTCACTTATAGTTCATTTCACGTGTTTTGCATTTGATTTATTATATTATGAAGATTTTAACAAATTAGTAGTATCTTAGTAGTATAGCATAAAGTCTCAAGCCATTAGGAAAGGAATTTTAATAAATAAATAAGGATTTTACTGTGGATGGAAAATCATCCTGAATTGCTTCTGCATCACATTATTTAAACTACATTTATGATGAACTACACAGATGCAGATATCATAATATATCAATAAATGCATTGTCTTCTGCTTTTTGCTGCAGATTGAAGAACGCGCAAAATAATGCAGACAAAAAACCGGGGGTGAGCCAAAGCTTGCTTTTCCAGGTTTTCCAGGATATTCCAGGAGTTTTAAAGAGGACTGAGGTGATTACCAATTAGTGCACAGATTTCAGAGTTAATTACAAATATTTTAGGGGGGCTGGGTGGAAATTTAGGGGGACTTAACCCTCCTAAAATTGGCCTAGTGGTCAGTATCATAGTAAAAATATTTGTTTAACTATTTGAAATTTTTTACGTTTTCCAGGATTTGACATCAATTATCCAGGATGAGTGGGAACCCTGTCACTAGGCATCCCAGACAATAACATAGAGTCGGCCCAGATCCGGTACATGTGGATTCAACAGATGTGGGCCGACTCCATGTTGTTGTCCTGCAGCCCAAACGGTAGAGCATCCCAAGGTCTTGGGTTCGATTCCCAGGGAATGCAAAAATGCATGTAAATTGAATGCAATGAAAGTCAAATCTAAGACTCGCCTGTCTTCTGGATTGTGGCGGAGGTCTTTGTAACGGTGGCCTCTTGGCTGATTCCACATTTGTTCTCAGTAAAGGCCCTGAAGATGTAGGTGTTGCCCATGATCAGGTCTGAAATCGTGGCATTCATTCTGTGATAATGCTCCAGTACTGTGAACCAGTCCTGTGGACACACAGCAGCTCAGGTCAGTAAACACAAGGCCATTCTAGGACTACAGCTATCGATTCTTTTAGTAATCGACTATTCTACCGCTTATTCCATTTTTTTATTAAAGAGCAATACTAAATATACTGGAGAAAATAAGACAGGTATCTTAAAATTAAAAAGCAATTTGTTTCCTTTTTAGAAAAGAGTATTAATGCTGGAATTGCATACATTAATATCTGTGAAAACTAAACCAATTTAGTGCATTCAACTTCCATATTAAATTCAAAATGCAAATACATAAAAAAAAATCATAAATAAAAAATATAAACAAACACACATTGAAGAACGCATGATGCTCGTGGTGTTTTCAGCCTCTATATGAGGACATGAACGCATTAACTTCATCTACACACACACACACACACACACACACACACACACACACACACACACACACACACACACACACACACACACGATGCTCGTGGTGTTTTCAGCCTCTATATACACACACACACACACACACACACACACACACACACACACAATGCTCGTGGTGTTTTCAGCCTCTATATGAGGACATGAACTTCATCTACACACACACACACGGATGCTCGTGGTGTTTTCAGCCTCTATACACACACACACACACACACACACACACACTCACACACACACACACACACGATGCTCGTGGTGTTTTCAGCCTCTATACACACACACACACACACACACACACACGATGCTCGTGGTGTTTTCAGCCTCTATACACACACACACACACACACACACGATGCTCGTGGTGTTTTCAGCCTCTATACACACACACACACACACACACACACACACACACACACACACACACACACACACACACACACACACGATGCTCGTGGTGTTTTCAGCCTCTATATGAAGACATGAACACATGAACTTAATCTACACACACACACACACACACACACAACATGAGGATTCATATTTAATTGTGTGGTTTAATCCTCACACACACTAGTATTGCCGTCTGATGTAAGTGTGCCGACCTGCTTCTGATTTATTCATCAGAAATCTGACAAATGAATGTCCGATAACTCAGTAATGCCGTGTTGTGCAGTAACTGTAGTAAAGTTTGTACCCCGGTCTTTTTGTCGGCCTTCTGGATGGTGTATCCGGTGATGGCTGTGTTCCCGTTATCCTTGGGTTCGGTCCACTCCAGAGCAACATTGAAACCCCAGGTGTCCACGATCTTAATGCTGGCTGGAGGTCCAGGCAACTCTGGAGAACAGGTCGACAGGACAATCGTTACAGCAAACAAACAAAACAAACCCCACGATGTGTGTGATCTTTTATAACACTCACCAACGATCTGCAGAGTTAACTGGGCTTTGTCCTCAAAGCTGTCCACTTTCACACACATCTCATACACACCGGAGTCGGCTCTCTCTGCGGCGCGGATGAAGAAGATGCTGTCCTTGTCGCTGTTGCGAATATTCACTTTTTTAGTATCAATAGGCTGGCCATCCTTTGTCCATGACACGATAGGTTGAGGTTTGCCCTGCAGGTACGGAAATAAGCGAGAGAATTAGCAACTCAAAGTGCCAAAAATTGACCAAATCATTAACACAGACTTGACTGATTGGTCAGATGAAGAATGATGTGTGCTTGTGCATATTACACCGATGAGTCATAACATTATGACCGGTGAAGTGAATAACACTGATGATCTCTTCATCTCCTGTTAGTGGGTGGGATATATTAGGCAGCAAGTGAACATTTAGTCCTCAGAGTTGATGTGTGTGAAGCAGGAGAAATGGGCAAGCGTAAGGATTTGAGCGAGTTTGGCCAGATTGTGACGGCTAGACGACTGGGTCAGAGCATCTCCAAAACTGCAGCTCTTGTGGGCTGTTCCCGGTCTGCAGTGGTCAGTATCTATCAAAAGTGCTCCAAGGAAGGACCAGTGGAGAACCGGCCACAGGGTCATGGGCGGCCAAGGCTCATTGATGACCGTGGGGAGCGAAGGCTGGCCCGTGGGGTCCGATCAAACAGACGAGCTACTGGAGCTCAAACTGCTCCAGAAGTTAATGCTGGTTCTGATAGAAAGCTGTCAGAATACACAGAGCAGCTCAGTTTGAGGCGTATGGGGCGGCATAGGGTGACCTCTGACCCCGCCGAAAGCACCAACAGTGGCACGTGAGCATCAGAACTGGACCACGGAGCAATGGAAGAAGGTGGCCTGGTCTGAGGAATCACGTGTTCTTCTACATCACGTGGATGGCCGGGTGTGTGTGTGTGTGTGTGGCTTCCCTGAGGAACACATGGCCCCAGGATGCACTATGGGAAGAAGGCGAGCCGGCGGAGGCAGTGTGATGCTTTGGTTAAATTAATTATATATGTAGTATTATAATGCATTATAATGGTGGTTATAATTATTCATGAGAGCTTTTATATTAAGGCTACTTTAAGTACAGTGCATGTGAAATCATTATGCTTTAATAATCTTTTGTCTGTTCTACAAGCTTTATAGATTACGTACACTGAAGGGAATAACCAGGTTGATCTTCTCTCCGACATTTTTCACGAAGCGTTGCCTCAGGAAACGGGGCAGGCGGATTTTGGGGCGATCTGAAACCGAGAAAACAAACGTACATGATATGATTATATTGTGTATATATATAACAGTATGCTTTTGAACACTATGAGCAAGGTTACATTATTGAGATTTAATGTGCCATGGTTTTATAAAGAAATACATGCTCTTATTTTATTGGTTTACAAAACAAGCCTAATCACTTTATTTGTAATATCGGTCAACAAAAACAGAGAATAAATCAAAGGTTATAGGCAAGGAAAACTTTGATTTCACTATTTAGTGAACATTTAAACCTGAATAAATTGGCAAAAATAAAATAAAATGTGAGAGGTAATCAAGAAATGTAACATTTAAGTAAGCAGAGCTTACTACTCATACATTTTAATTGCTCTTAACTTTAAATATTTGAGTAAGCTAATTCATACACTTATAAAATGATCAACTTAAATATGTTCAGTCGTGGAAACTTGCCAATCTTTATCTAGCTAATTAGATAAACGCCACATCGCTTGTTGGTAACACAATGCTTTGATAGCATTAGCATCGCATATAACTTGCTGAATGAGTACGGCAATATAAAACATTTAACATAATGTGTATCTGTTCTCCTCATCTGTTCTTTAACATAATGTTTATCTGTTTATCTAATCTCACGGGTATATCTGTGGTGATAGCCAACAATACATCATAAGGGTCAAAATTATCCATTTTTCTTTTATGCCAAAAATCATTAGGATATTAAGATCATGTTCCATGAAGATATTTAGTAAATGTCCTACTGTAAATATCTCATAAATGTATTATTAGTAGTAATATGCAGTGCTAAGGACTTCATTTTGACAACTTTAAAGGAGATTTTCTAGCACCCTCAGATTCCAGATTTTCAAACAGTTCGGTGAAATATTGTCCTAACAAACCATACATCAATGGAAATATTATTTATTCAGAAAATGTATCCGTATGACTGGTTTTATGGTCCTGGGTCACATAAAATACTTAATTTTGGCATTTATTTTTAGTGTCATGTTAAAGCATGCCGGGAAAAAGAAATCCCAGCCCAGTTTCAGTACAATTTAAGTCTAAATTAAAAGAAACAAGTTCATAAAACTCAAAACATTTCAGATTAAAGGATCTGCTGCTAACATACATACATATATTATCTTGAGATTGGTTTGAGAACAGGTATATATATATATATATATATATATATATATATATATATATATATATATATATATATATATATATATATATATATATATATATATATATACATTGACCATATACCTGTTCTCAAACCAATCTCATGATGGTAAGCCTACAATAAAAAACCATCATAACATAATCTCTTCTAAATGAGCATAGGAAAACATTAAACACTACTAAATCTCACACTTAACATTCATTTTGCACAAAATAAAACATATAAACACTTAGCATTTACTCTCCCTTTCAAGTGTCAGGGCAAAGCATGCTGGGAAATAGTAATCCCAGACCATTTTAGGTCACATTTAAGTTTGCATCCATTAAAAGAAACAAGTTCATAAAACTCATAACAATTAAACAATTCAGATTACATATAATGTGTTTCTCAAAAGAAAAAGAAAGTTCTAAATACTCATAAAAGTAATTTTTTTGACCTAATTTGTTGAATTTGAGTTGGGTCTACTTAAACCAGTAAATTATCTTGAGTGTTAGGGTTCACAGTGAATCAGAAAACTCACTAGCTAAGGCTAATCTTAACCTGATCTGGGCTTTCCAGAGACTACCAAATCATCTGCAAAGCCACATGCAGAAGCACAGATGTAGAACACAGCATGAAATCAAAGGCTGAGGAGTCGATTACAATCACACACTTTGAGCGGTGGTCCTGTTAGACTCATCATCACCGCTTTAAATAGCACAGATATCTTCAATCTCAGAATCGCAGTTTAACAGTCATTTCAAAGCACCAACATTTTCCTTTTGCATGCATGCCATGAGACATCCTCTGCATTTTAGTCCTCATATAAAATGGTGAATTAGTTTCTAGAAGTCTTACATGCCTCTAAATAAGCATAGCATTTCTAGCGAGCTAAAAGTCTGATGGGGAAACCTAAGATGCCACCTGACTCCTCATGCAGCGCGAGAACATTTGGGAATGCATTACGCTCACACTTGTCGCCATCGCTCTTAAAGGAATTAGCTTGACACTGCTCCAGGCAGTTAGCTGTCAATGGCTTTGAAGCCATGCAAAACCTTGTCCACATAATCCGTGCTAATGCACGGCACTTAACCTACTATTTTCAATTTTATTTTGAATTGGAAAAGACATTTCCCGATGCTTTCGGTGCATGAAGACCTTTAAGCGGAGATCTGCTGAACCCTCCCTCCTCCTCTCAGACTGGATTCAAGTTACATTCCAATCCCGCTTGACTTTCCGTTCTACATTTATGATTTCTTTCTTTAGACGCCGGGCACTCCTGGAGTGTGAAATGACTGCAAGTATTCGTGCACCAAAACTGGTTTACATAACTTTAACCGCCTCTTGTTGCTTCACGATATTCTCAGGGGTCGGATTCACAAAACATTCTTAAGAATAACATTATTCTTAACTGCCAATTTCTTCTTATTTTCTAACTTAAGAAAAAATATAAGAATAATTCGGAAAAACTTTAGTATGGGGAACACATATTCACTATTAACTACGACTTTCCCCTCAGTAAACTCCTAATTTACTGCTTATTAATAGTTAGTAAGGTCGTTTCTGTAGCGGTTAAGTTTAGGTATTGGGTCGGATTAAGGGATGTAGAATAAGCTCATGCAGAATAAGGCATTAATATGAGCTTTAGAAGTGCTAATAAACAGACTATATCCAAGTAATATGCATGATAATATGCAACTAGCCAATAACTGAACTTTAAAATAAAGTGTTACCAAATTTTCTTATCTTTTTTGGATGTTGGAAAGTCCTACTAGTCTGGGCTGCCTTTGCCAAAAGCATCATAAGCCCTATTCGGACAGGATTAGTTTTATGGGGTAAAGTTCTTATTACCAGAGGCTCTCTGTGATTTTAGTCCCGTCCGAATGTGCCATCTCGGTAATCACCACGGACATGTCGGTAAAGATTACAGAGACTTTTACCTTCTGTAAAAAGGTCTGGAAAAATTAACTTGGGTAATGCTAATCCCGTTCGAATAGACCCGCTGTAAAATATAAAATATAAAATTAGTTTTTGCAAGCATGGAGGCGTTTAAAGAAGCATTGGGTTGTGTTGTAGGTGGAGGGACAACTCTGTGGCAAAGATACCTCCAGTATTTTCCGCAAACCATTTAAAGCAAAAAGAAGATGGAAAGCACTTATTAGAGGCACAACACTTCTTTTAGCTCTAGGTAAGTGTCTATTACCAACACACTCCAATCAGAATCGTTAGACTGGACCCAACTGTTTTATATAACATGTATGTATATGTTTGCTCACGTGATAACGGGAAGCAACGTCATACACAAATGATGACAAGGACTGTGGTGTGTAAAGCGAGATACTCCTCACACTTCTGCTAGTTTTACTGAGATGTCTTATCCCGTGTGAACTGACATTAGTATTACAGACATCCTGAGGTAAAATCACTTCACACACACCTCCCCATGTTAAACTAATCCCGTCCGAATAAGCCTAAATTGACTGTAGAGACCATTGGAAGTCAACGGAGCATTGGCTTACGATGCTTTTGGGAAATGCAGCCCTGTGCGGTTCATGATGTCACAGATAACTCTACATTGGAGATCGATCTGTAAGCCAACACGTCTTCATGCTAACGCCAGACCCTTGTCAGGTAGATTTATTTTTTCACAACTGGCAGCCACTCCGAGCCGATTAGGGACCTTTAGAACAACATGAGAGGTTTGCTTGACGTGGCACTAACTTTCCCTCTCTAGATAGCTCTAGGTCTGGATACTTGAGACTCGAGAGGTGGCCCCTGGTCTTTAGAGACGGGTAACTCTATGTAAGGTCGCCTACGACTAGAAGAGGCGTGTTAGGCGTGGGACACACTACAAAACAATTTTAAAACTACGGGATACCACAGACATAAGACCAGTTTCAACCAATTTTTAATATAACCCTCTGAATGCACACACACTAGAAGATTCGTCCAGACCGCGAGAACACACACCTGTCGATTGAAGTAACATTTTCACAATGAGATCAAATGTGAGTTGTTACAGGGGTCCTATAATGCTCTCGGCCCCACTTTATATTAGGTGGCCTTAAGTATTATGTACTTACATCAAAAAATAAGTACAATGTACTTACTGTGTTCAAACTGTATTGCAAAACACTTTTGCTGATATTGAGATGGATACGGGTAGAGTTAGGGACAGGTGTGGGGGTTTATGGGTAAGTTTAAAGGGGGTCGCACACCGGACGCGGAGCTCGGCGGCGCGCCGCGCGGCGTCTCAGGTATCGCACACCGGACGCGCACATTCTAAAAGGATTTTAAAAGGCTACGTTTATTATATATTCCCCCAAAATATGTTTAGACTTTATTCAAGCTATTGAACTCAGAATGGAAAACAAATGTGGCTTGTAGCAAAGGGTGAAATCAGTATACCTTAACGATAATATACTTTTAATATAAAGCCTTGAAATGGCGCTCTGTGGCGCGGCAGGATTTAGAACAACTTCCTGAGTCGCCGCGGACAGGCGCCGAATGCCGCCACCGGTGTGCGTACACTCATTGAAAACAATATGTTCGAATTTTAAAGACGTGGCGCGCCGTCGAGCTCCGCGTCCGGTGTGCGACCCCCTTAAGGGTACACTGACAAAATGCTTTTCTTACTTAGTATTTTTGTCTTGTTTCTAGTCAAAATATCACAAAATTCTTACATTAAGAAACATTTACTAGACAAGTAAACATTATTGTCTTGTTTTGTAGAAAAATAGCTCCAAATGAAGAGAGTTTTTGCTTAAAATAAGATAGATAATCTGCCAATGGGGTGAGAAAAATAATCTTGTTTTCTGTTTGAATTAAGATTATTTTTCTCACCCCATTGGCAGATTATTGATCTTATTTTAAGCAAAAACTCTCTTCATTTGGAGTTATTTTTCCCCAAAACAAGACTACTAGAATTACTTTTGCTTGTCTAGTAAATACTTCTTGTTTTAAGAATTCTTAGATGTTTAGACTAGAAACAAGACAAAAATACTGAGTAAGAAGAGCATTTTTTGCAGTGTAGGGTCAGGTGTAAGGGAAGTGCCAACTGTGTAATTACAAATGTAACTACAGAAATTAATTACAGACGTAATTACATGCAGGTATTTTTCAAAATGTAAGTACATTGTAAAAACATGTATGTACACAATAAGTGCATTGTATCAAATTATTAATTACAATGTTAGTACATATTAGTTAAGGCCACCTAATATAAAGTGGATCCATGCCCTTTTCACCAGACCCGGTAAACCCCGCCTGATCTGCCGGTGATTTGATTTCGCCCGGCAACTCCGTACATTAATTTCTACTGCTTCTGTTACACTTTTGGGAAAACCAATCACAGACTGGCTTATCCACCTGGTTCGCTATTGGCAGATTTAACACAATGACAGACAGAGAAACGATGTGTCGTTGCCCGTTGATCACGCCTCTTGTGTTCTGATTGGTTAAAGGACTATCCAATTGCCCCTTCGCTAAGCCACGCCCGAAAACCGCCACAGGCCAATCGTGGCTTAGCAACCGTAACTAGTCTGTCAAGCTTTCGAGCGAGGGAAACATGCCGATGCGAACCTGTGCGTATGGATTGTGCAAATCTGATGCCTATCCTAAACGTTTGGACGGAGGGTGTAATTTATTTCCTTCCCCAAACGTAAAACTGAAGGTAAGAAATGCCAGGAGTGAATCAAGCAATGTGTGTGAGACCCCATTCACAACTAACGTTAAATGTCGACAGGATTAACAAAAACACCTGCGTTTGCTTCAACGAACGAGGTTTTTGACTGATGCAAATCATTACATATGGACTATAAAAAACTGCACTGATAATAATCATAAATGTGTTGATCATCAGATCCTCATATGAGAGTGATTAGTGAAGGATCATGAGACACTGAAGACTGGAGTAATGATGATAAACTCAGCTTTGATCACAGGAATAAATCTCACTTTAACACTTCTCTATGTGAATATATAGTATATTAAATTGTAAAAAATATATAGCAATATTAGAGTTTTTACTGTATTTTTAATCAAATATAAACAGCCTTGGTGAGCCTACCCTTTTAAACAGTAGTGTGAGTGTGTGTTTGTGTGTGTGTTTGTGTGTGTGTGTGTGTGTGTGTGTGTGTTTCAGACTCACCCATGACCTTTCTGACCTACACTTTTGAACAGTAGTGTGTGTGTGTGTGTGTGTGTGTGTTTCAGACTCACCCATGACCTTTCTGACCTACACTTTTGAACAGTAGTGTGTGTGTGTGTGTGTGTGTGTGTGTGTGTGTGTGTGTGTGTGTGTGTGTGTGTGTGTGAGCCTGTTTATGTGGTTTATGAGGACACAAATTTGTATAACTACATGGGTATTACACTGGTATTACACTATAAATGTGGTTTATGAGGACATATCAAATGTCCTCATAATTCAAACGGCCTTAAAAACACACTAAATGATGTTTTTTTGAGAAAGTAAAAATGCAGAATGTTTCCTGTGATGGGTAGGTTTAGGGGCAGTGTGTGTGTGTGTGTGTGTGTGTGTGATGGGTAGGTTTAGGGGCAGTGTAAGGGGATAGAAAATACGGTTTGTACAGTATAAAAACCATTACGCCTATGGAGAGTCCCTGTAAACCACATAGACCAACATGTGTGTGTGTGTGTGTGTGTGTGTGTGTGTGTGTGTGTGTGTGTGTGTGTGTGTGTGTGTGTGTGTGTGTGTGTGTGTGTGAGACTCACCCACGACCTCTCTGACCAGCACAGTGTCCGGCAGGGCTGCAGGAGGGCTGCGTCCGCCAGGGTTCACCGCCACCACTCTGATGTTAAGCCGGTCTCCGGTCGTCTGGTTCTTAATGACGTAACGGCAGGACACCGTCAGCTCCTCGTTAACCGCTTTCCAGTCGGCAGCTGGGATAGAGAGGAAAAGGAAAAATTAGGCATAAGAGCATCCAGTTAGGGTTAGGGTCAGGTTTACAGCCTGCCGTGGTCATCCTCAGCTCTAGTCAGAATATGAGTCTGATGCTCCATTGGGCTGTGATTATGGGGCGTGTTTAACCCAACCAGGAGAGACCTCGATTGGACAGACCGAAAATCAATCAGAGCAGCGGAGCGACGCATAACGTTAGTTGTCAAATGTCAACAGAGCTCAACTGCACTGTGTTGCCAAGTCTGCGGTTTTCCCGCCGGTTGTTTTCCATGTCCGCGGGTTGGAGGAACCTCAATTATGGGATATATAGACCCAGGAATGCCAATTTTAGCAGCAACCTTGACAAAATAACACACATTTTACCCCCCAAAAGCCATTTTTTCGCAGAGCTCAACTAAAGCACCCCAGGCTACAAAATGTATCAAACCCGAGTCAAACAAAAAGCACAGGATATTATTGAAGATTGTTCTCATCCCTTCAAAAAGACGTTTAAGGCAACCTCGAGTACGGAAAAAGGTGTATCAAAAGTCATTTGTGCCAACTGCTGTTAGAATTTGAAGTACAGGGATCTGAGTGTGAGAGGCATTATGCTACTTCTTGTATTTTTATGTGATTTGTGTGATGATATTAAATGTGTTTTTGTGGTGAAGCCAAAGACAAATTTCCACGTGTGGACAATAAAGTGACTAACTAACTAACTCTTATTCAGAACGAAGGCGTCTGTTGACTCTTGAGTGGGCGGAGCCTTTATTCTCACACTTCCGCTTCTTCTGCTCGTGTGTGTTGTGTGTGTGTGTGTGTGTGTGTGTGTGTGTGTGTGTGTAACGCAGCCTATTTATCATATCACACACATGTGAGTGTGTTAAAGTGATGTTATAATGCTACTATGAGACGCTTGTTGCCACTGCAGTGAGCGAGATCATATTAGGCGGTAACACACGGCACTCTGAGCGGTAAATCAACAACAGCAGATTTAAACAATAAGACAATAATGTTGAGCTGGAGAACAATCATTAGTTTCTGTCCATCAATGATCCAAACAGAGTCTAATAAAACACATCAGATATTAAAGCGCCGATAGTGTTGCCATGGTTACTGCACAATAACACCGGAGGGGATGATGATGTCACTGATAGATGACGCGCACGCGCACACGCACACGCACACCTTGTCCTGGTTAAAATAGCTGATATCTCTGGATTTAAACATTCTTGGAAACATTTTCGATAATGTACACAAGTCAACACAATATATAAAACTGTTCTAGTGGCATATGGATATTTAAATCCAAGAATCTTACATATTGTGCCTTTAATAAGAGATTTGCATCCTAACTTGATTAATTACACATGGATTGTAAATCTTTTGAAAAGGCCATATTTACATAATAATAAATGTATTCTTAAAAATGTATTTGCGTCTCATTTATAGTCATAAAATTAAAAATGTTTTTAGAAATGCCATATTTTAATAAAATTATTAAAAACATAATTATTATTATTTATAAGCATTCTATTGACTGTTGAATAATTGCACACTGATAGTAAAGGTCATATGCAAATAAAATGTACATATTATTTAATTTGATTATTTTTACATTGTTTTATATTTACATATTATTAGTATTATTTTTATTCTCTTTACAACTGTTCAAATTATCCTTGTTTTTATTTTTAATTCTTACATGTTATTCTTATTTCTCATGCATGTTACCACTATTTTAATTAATGTCTATGTAAAGCACTTTGAATAGCCATCGGGTTTGTAATGTGCTATACATATAAACTTGCCTTGCCCAAATTTTTTTTGTTTGTTTTTACAGATTTTGCATTGCATCAATTTATTTTTCCCACACTGTGCTTGAACAAATCTGCATTTCTTTCCCCTTTTACGAGCTGTGTGAGCGAGTTTAACTGTATTTATGTGTTGTCAGACAGACGTCAGTGGCTCTTCTAGAAATGCTTCTCTCCATATAGAGCCACAGCGGAGGTCATGAGGCCGTTGATATATTGAGGACAGGTGCAGCTGAGAGGGTTGACCAGCCAATAAAATGCTAACGCACATTTAAGCTGTGTTTAATTTAAAGGGATAGTTCACCCAAAATGTTTAATTCTGTCATTTCTTCTGTTGAACACAAAAGAAGATATTTTGAAGAATGTTTGGTAAGGGTAAAAAAAAAATAATACTACGGATCTGGTTACCAACATTATTCAAAATATCTTCTTTTGTGTTCAACAGAAGAAAGAAACTCGTACAGGGGGCTATCCGCTTGGTAAGTCGTGACGTAAGGAACGCCGTTTCTGGGTCCGAGCCTCAACTCGTTTCACTTGAGAATGCCATTGACGCCCGTTTATGAGCGCTGTTTATTCATATTAAACATCAAATGTTTAAAAAAGTTTTTAAATACTTACAGTCTACACAACAGTCTCTGTGCTCACAGCGTCACAGACATTAATATTTTAACGATTTATAAAAGATGAATCACTGTCTGGCCATCTGTCATTTTGGTATGGAGAATAAGGTTATGATTATAACTTTTTTGTAGTCTTACACCACATTGTGTGTGTATATTAGCACCGTTTGTAGTTTTTCACGTGGTATAAGATTGAGTGTTTGGACCCGGAAGCGCCGCCGCGTGACGTCAGCTTTAACAACCGGATTGCACAAAACTAGGATAAGAGATTAAGCCGGGATATTTTGGTGATCCTGGCTCAATTAATCCCCTAATATAGCGTTATCTTTCGTTATCGTTATCGGTGTGTGTGTGCCTTCAGGGTCCGTTTATATGACAGCGCTGCACTAAGTGTTACATACAGATGACAAGATCACCAAGATATCCCGGCTTATCCTAGTTTTGTGCAATAGGCCCCAGGTTTGGAACGACATGAGGATTTTAAAGGGTAATGGAAAAGCGGCTAGTGATGATCGTAGCGTTTTACCCCAAAGTTGTGTAAACCCCGCCTGATCTGCCGGTGATTTGATTTCGCCCGGCAACTCCGTACATTCATTTCTACTGCTCCTGTTATACTTTTGGTAAAACCAATCACAGACTGGCTTGTCCACCTGGCTCGCTATTGGCAGATTTAACACAATGACAGACAGAGAAATGATGTGTCGTTGCTCGTTGATCACGCCTCGTGTTCTGATTGGTTAAAGGACTATCCAATTGAGTACAGAGTCATTTGAATAATGCTCGTTGATCATGCCTCTTGTGTTCTGATTGGTTAAAGGACTATCCAATTGAGTACAGAGTCATTTGAATAATGCTCGTTGATCATGCCTCTTGTGTTCTGATTGGTTAAAGGACTATCCAATTGCGTACAGAGTCATTTAAATAATGCTTGTTGATCACGCCTCTTGTGCAGTAGAAGATACAGAGCAGACTCCCCAGACTAATGTTCAATTTTAAATTGAGCTTGGTCTGGTGATAGCCAGACAACCAAAGTTGAACATTCTTCCCAGAAATTAACATAGTGTCGGCCCAGATTTGGCCCACATCTGGCACGTGTGGAATCCATGTGTACCAGATGTTGGCCGACACTATTTCCTGTCTGGGTTAAACTCTCTGAGGCGAGTGCGCTCAGCGCTCGTTTAAAAAACGCTACACCCCCATTGAAAACAATTGGAAAAATACGCTAGCCTCTGGAAAAATTGCTTTTGCACACGACCACTAGACAGCAACATATATTCGGCCCAGATCCGGCCCACATCTGATACGCATGAACTCCACATGTACCAGATGTGCCTCGGATCTGGACAGACAGAATTTGCTGTTCTACACTATAATAATAATACATTACATTTATAAAGCGCTTTACACAGAAGGGGAATCTCCTCAACCACCACCAATGTGCAGCGCCACCTGGATGATGCGACGGCAGCCATATTGGGCCAGAACTAGGGATGTTAACCGATGACCGTTTGATCGATGGTTGACCGTATCAACGTTAACCCATCAAAGTTGTCATTGCCGGTAAAAAAAAACAACTGATCTCTAACCTAGTCTATTATAGATAGTGGACTAAACACCACTACAGTCAGCCGTCTCATTCCAAAATCTTTTTGTGTGAAGTAAACAAATCCCTTACATTCAATTTTTCATAACTCGCCTGTTTTTACTTAATAAAAACATTTGTCGCAAGGGTCACAGCGCTTGGGTTTGTGCGCTCACAAGGTTTGTTAACCGGCTAAAACACTCGAGGTTAGAGCCAGGGCAGACGGCAGTGTAAAGCGTCATTCCGCATAAGATGGGCTTACATTTGGAAATATATTACATCTACATTTCAGTGGAAACACATAAGGTGTTGATCATCATCTTTCTTTATTATGGTTAGCACTACCTCCAACTAAAGCAGAGCTGTCATTTTCTTAAATGAGCCGCGGCAATGTTTCAAATGAGCTTCTAACGCTAAACAAACGCTTTTTTCCGCGTTTCAAATGAGCTTTTCAGCGCGATCACCCATTTCAAAACTAAGGAGCCATTTGTCCTCCGATTACAAACAAGCTCCTCGGCGCCGCGTCTGCGGGACTCATTCGCGCTGTAGAGGATTTTAAAAAAGTGACGTGGTGGAAGGGAGGCGGTGGCGCCGGGACACTGTGTGTGTGTGTGTGTGTGTGTGTGTGTGTGTGTGTGTGTGTGTGTGTGTGTGTGTGTGTGTGTGTGTGTGTGTGTGTGTGTGTGTGTGTGTGTGTGTGTGTGTCTGTGTGTGTGTGTGTGTGTGTGTGTGTGTGTGTGTGTGTGTGAGCCGGAGGCAGAGCGGCAGAGAGATGCGACAAAGTTGCGAAATTGCAGGCGCGTCTCGCGGCTGTTATTTCAAATAGCGCAGCATATTTTAAACTAATCGGTTAACCGGTATCAACCGGCTAATGAGGCTCGGTGGTCGGTCAAGAAAATGTTTAGTTTTCTCCATCCCTTGCCAGATTGCTCACCACACACCAGCTGATTGGTGGAGAGGAGACCGAGTGATGAAGCCAATCATTATATGAGGATTATTAGGAGGCCATGATGGACAGAGGCCAATGGGGAAATTTGTCCAGGATGCCGGGGTTACACCCCTACTCTTTATCGAAGGACATCCTGGATTTTTACCAACAGAGAGTCGGGACCTCAGTTTAACCGATGGTGGTGGTTGAGGAGATTCCCCCCTTCTATGTAAAGCACTTTGAGTGCCTTGAAAAGCGCTATATAAATCGAACGCATTATTATTATTATTATTAACGTCTCATCCGAAAGACGGATACAAATACACTGCAAAAAATGCTCTTCTTACTTAGTATTTTTGTCTTGTTTCTAGTCCAAACATCTAAAAATTCTTAAATCAAGAAGTATTTACTAGACAAGCAACAGTTATTGTCTTGTTTTGGGGGAAAATAACTCAAAATGAAGAGAGTTTTTGCTTAAAATAAGATCAATAATCTGCCAATGGGGTGAGAAAAATAATCTTAATTCAAACAGAAAACAAGATTATTTATCTTATTTTAAGCAAAAACTCTCTTCATTTTGAGTTATTTTTTTCACAAAACAAGACTTTACCTGGCTAGTAAATGTTGCTTAATGTAAGAATTTTTAGATATTTTGACTAGAAACAAGACAAAAATACTGAGTAAGAAGAGCATGTTTTGCAGTGTACTAGGAAGGGTGTTATGTAACACTGGATTTAGTCTCTACCTCTACAGAAGGCTGAACTGGTTTAGATTGGCACTTACTTCCTTCCTTGCAGATTTCCACAGTGTATCCATCTAGACCAGAGTTTCCAATGGTGGCTGGAGGTCTCCATGAGATGGTGACTGAAGTGTCATTGACGTCCTCAACGCCGATTTCCAGGGGCTCGCTGGTGGGCTCTGGAGAGCAAACACACATTCAACATTAGGGACTAAAACCACACACTCCGTCTAATGTTACAACTGGCAGAAAACTGAGGTGATCAGAAGGGGTTTGTATTGGCGTGGCTTTACCTGCAGGTGGAGGGGGTGGAGGGGGTGTAGGTGCTTTGATTTCCTCAGCAGGTGGAGCTTCAGCTTCAGCTTCAGCTGGTGTTAAATAGGCAGGGCCAGTTAATAAAAGCAGCATTTAAGGTGTTAGTTCAGTCAAACATTACTACGCCTCCAAATTGGGTGCAAGTAAAATGCGTTTTAAAGTCAACATGAAATCAACACTGACTTGTCTTTCATGTTGACTTTCAGTACTGTAAAGCATCTGCTGTTTTGATATTTGCGGCAAATAAATATACAGTAGCGTTTAGCATTGGTTTAGCATCAGCTCAGTAGCATGTGCAGCGCTGGTCGCAATCACTGTTGCCACAGTTACTTTGAAAAAAGTAATCTGATTACTGATTACTCCTTTAAAAAGTAACTAAGTTACTTTACAGATTACTTGATTTTAAAAGTAACTAAGTAAGATTACAAGTTACTTTATTAGTTACATTCAGCAGTTTCCGACGACACCCCTGCCGCCTCAACACAGAAATGACGACCGTTTGCCAACAACATTTTATTTTTATTAAAAGTAACGTCAACAATGTATCTCCTGACATTTTAAACTGAAATTAAAAAATATTTCCTGAAAAAAATACTCCCCCCGAGACGCAAGAAGAAAGCAAAAATATATTTTTTTATTTTTTACTAAGGAAAATGACTAAAATAGTAACTCACAGTGACTTGGATAAATTACCTTAATCTGATTACTGGTTTGGAAATAGTAACACGTTAGATTACTCGTTACTGGAAAAATGTCGTCAGATTAGAGTAACGCGTTACTGGCATCACTGGTCGCAATGCTTTCACACAACGCTAGCCAATTGTGTTCATGCAAACCTCAAAAAATAATGTGATTGGCTGTTGCTTCGTCCTTCGTCAAGCGCTGACACAATCATCATAGTGACAACAGCCAATCACAGTACTTTTCCGGTGTTGGATGAATGCAATTGGCTAGCATATGCGCTAGGCTATTTACATAGATGATCTGATTGGCTGACGATTGCATTGAAGCTTCAAAAGTTTGACATCCCCAATTCAAAATAAACGATAAGTGTTAACGGCGACTTTTTAATGTTAGTAAAATGAATAGACCTAAGTAATGTTAATTTCTTAGTTACTGTTTAATAACACTACTAAAATCAAAATAATTTATTTAATAGACCTAAGATAAAACTAACAATGATCAGTATTTCTTAACTAACATTAACAAAAAATTATACTTTCTGTAACGAATGTAGCTATTGCTCAATCTTAGTTAATATATTAAATAACGAGTCCTTATTGTAATGTTGTTCATTAAAGCCTCATTTTTTTGCGCTTTAATCTGTTTAAAAATGTTACTTTTATGTATTTTTGGAGCATTGTATTATTGTATTTAAACATTCAGTTATTTTTGTTATTACAAAGAATTTTTAAACCTGTTATACAATGACGACAATTTTTTGCCAATTATTTTAATATCGTGATAATACCGCAAACCTTGATAAAAGCTTCAGCAATTTAATCGCAACATGAAAAAATTGATACGAGCACATGCCTACAGTATACCTATATAATATAAATATTAAAGGCAGACAGAGTTTAGAAAACAGAAACGAGTAGTCGGAAATAAATGGTTTTGAGATTACAGGCATCTAGAGATAATGGATAGTGCACGTTATCTGTATTCAAAGATATTTTAGTATAGTTACTCTTGAGTAAAGATAGTTTAAAATAAATAATTCAATAAATTATATTTATTCATTCGCTGTCCTAAAATATCTTTAATGCAATCATTATTTTAAAAACAAAAGAATATTTAAAACATTTCGTATTCATTCCCTCACCTTCTAACTGGAAAAGACTCACTAATCTAACATCACAGTTAAGTATTTATGATCAGTGTTAATAATATTATCTCTCAGTCGGACTGTAAATAGAGATGTCTGTGTCTGCCTCGAGCTCTACATACCTCCGGCTTATAAGGCCTCGGCGGATATAGCTGGGGTTAAAATAATAATTGCACAGGTGATGAGACGCATGCTTTGCTGTTGTTAGAGCAAAGCGCACAGATTATCAGGTAAATTAATGCAGATTATGAGCTACTGCGCTTCTAGAGGAGCTTTTATTTGACTGCCGTTCACAAAAGCTTTCAAATCTGATACCATGGTATTTCCACAAGGGGAAAACACACGGCAAAAAATGCTCTTCTAACTCAGTCATTTGTCTTGTTTCTATTTAAATATCTAAAAATGCTTGAATCAAGATGCATTTACTAGATAAGCAAAATGACATTTTTTTTTGTTTTCTTAAAAATAAAATCTAAATGAACTGAATTTTTGCTTAAAACAGGCCAAATGATCTGCCAATGGGGTGAGAAAAATAACCTTGTTTCTTGTTTCCGTCCCAATCAGAAATACGATTATTTTTCTCACCCCATCGGCAGATCATTTGGCCTTGTTTAAGCAAAAACTCTCTTCATTTTGATTATATTTTCACCAAAACAAGAAAAAATATCTCATGTCATTTTACTTATCTAGTAAATGCATCTTGATTTAAGAATATTTGGACTGGAAACAAAACACACACACACACACACACAACAACTAAATAAGAAGAGCATTTTTTGCAGTGCATGTAATATGTTGTTATTTTAGAAGAAACTATGCCCCCGTGGAATCTTTGAGGAATGTGTGTAGTATGTGGAGATATGAAGGAGTGCAGTGGAGCGAGCAGCTGGTGTGGTCAGTTTTAGGAGGAGAGGTTAACAGGTGGAAGCGCTCGGGTGTGTTTTTAACCATCAGCTGTAGTCAGCTACCGAGAGCTCTTGGCTCCAGTCCTCATCGTGCATTAGAAGAGTTCATTGTGGCATGACATACATAGGTGTTAATATCGCTTTCTGTGTCGTATTTCACCAAGATGGAAAATTATGTTTCGCATAAAGATTCTTAAGCTACTACAAGTAGCCTATATGTGAAAATATTCTAGCGCTAAAATAAAAATGTATTACTGAAATTTCGCGTCATGGCAGATTTCCTCATTCATAGTGATTTTTAAATATGCAAGTTACATTTTTTTTTTTTTTTTTTTTTTTGGAGTGAAATATTGCACGTTGGAAATTTGATTTCAAGAACCCTGCGGGAATTTGAGGTCCACATGTGCACTCAGTACCTGCAGCAGGAGGAGCGGGTTCCGCGGGTGGAGCTTCAGCAGGTGGAGCCTCAGCTGGAGCACCTTCAGCGGGTGGTGCACCTTCAGCCGGAGCACCTTCAGCCGGGGCGGCCTCGGGTGCGGGTTCCGCGGGCGCGGGCTCAGCGGGGGCTGGTTCGGCTGGAGCAGGCTCAGGTGCCGGTTCTGGTGCTGGTTCGGGCGCGGGTGCCGGTTCCTCCTTCTTTGCGGCCTTAGCCGACTTCTTTATCGGGGCTGGTTTAGCCGGCATGCTTGTCCGCTTCAGGGATCCCTCTGACTCAGTAAGTCCTTTGGCTCAGTCTGAAGATGGCTCGCCCCAGATTTATAGCCGAGGGCAACTCCTCCCCTCGAGAGTTTCAAGTGACTAGTGAGGGAGTGAACGCACTTCTGCGGTATATATATTCAGGCACAGGAGTCTCTGAAGGGGCGTCTTCAAAAGTAGGACCGATTTAATTACACTAATTACATATCGAAGACAGCGACAGCATTTCAATGTTAAAGGCACAATATGTAGGCTAACTAAGAATTAAAATATCCAAAAACCACCAGTACAGTGTTATATATTGCGTTGACTTGTGTACTTGCATTATCCCAAATGTTTCCAAGAATGTTTAAATCCAGAGAAATAAGCGATTTTAACCAGGACACAGCCCGTGTGTGTGTGTGTGTCGCCTATCAATAATATCATAGCCTACTCGCCACGATTTCCTTGGAAACCATGATGATAGCTGTGTTTTATTTGATTTTATTTATAACATTATAATATTGGCAAAATACTTTATACCTAAATGCATATACTTTAACCCCCCCCCCCCTGTTTATTATATTCAGAAATTAATTAAAATATTTCCTGAGTGCCCTAAGTAAAATGAAAAATACAAATGAACTAAAATGGTATAATTCGTTTTTATACCACAGCCTGTGGTAGCTTATGATAAAAATTTATTTATAATTTTTTTTCAGTATTATTACTACTTAATTGCGTTATGTTAATTTAATTTTGTGCTGAGCCTTCCAGTATTTTCTATGTATTTTGACTGTGCTATGCCATTTTGTTGTATTCTGATTTTGTATTCAATACATTTTTTTAAATAAATTGAAAAAAAGGGGAAAGGACAATGGAAACACCAAAGATGCTTTAATTTATATGTTTAATTAACCAAGGAAACAAACGTTTGGATACATTTAGGCTATAGATACTCCGATATTAATCTGATTAAGACAATACTCTGATTAAGAGGCTACCATGTAGACAGCAATTTCTAATTACCTTAATCTGATTAAAGTCATAATCTAACTACACATAAATCGGATTAAGACATGTGGAGTATGCCTATTTTGGTCACATTATCGGAGAGCATTACAGACATGTACACCTTAATCTAACTATTAACGTTGTGTCGGAGATTTCGCCGCATTTTGTGACAGGACACATACGCACACCAGGGAGGTGCAGAGGGGAGGCGTTGTGGGTTCCAGCCTCTGCCCTTTTTGAAAATTAATCAAAAGTGCCCCTTTCAACAATCATCGATTATATTTTGCCCAATAAAACAGAATTGTAATTATAATTAATATAACAACGTAGTAGCAAACAGTAGCAAATGGCGGAAAAGTCCCGTTTATCTTTTACGTATCTGTCAATCTGAAATGTCGTTGCCATAACGCGTTGCTATCGGCGGTGTGTGTTTTGCTTGACTGTTCATTCTGAACACTGCGTCCTTTCTATATATTTTTTTATTTTTGTTGTGATTATTATGCTCATTGTAAAAGTAAAATACAATAAGTTTGTATCTGTAATCGCGAACCAGATGGGTCATTCAGTGAACGCCTGTGGCTCGACGGCAGGAAAAACAATCCAAACAGTCACGATTTTTAAACCTTTTTCATCATTAATCAAAGCTATTATTATAAAATGCAGGCTCTCAATAAGGAGGAAAGAGGGGCAGTCTCTTCAAAAAACCAGGAAGAGACAATACATAATAAATAAATCAACGTAAATGTATATAAAACATTATAAAAACGAGTGTTTTTTATACTTCTTAAAGTAAAGTAACACTGTCCAACAGCGACACCCGCAGGTGAAGTTAGCGGGTTTCCTGAGCCCATAAAAAAACAGACCTGCCAAAGTCCCGCTATGATTGGATGTTGGAGAACATAGCGCGGCATGGGGACGTAATGACGTGCCATAATCGATCTATGTTCTATCACATGTAAAACGGCAACATGAACGGAGTACTCTAAAAGCAACTCATGTAAACACCTTAATCAGAATATTGTCTTATTTAGAATAAGGTCAATAATTAGATTACTGCTGTCCATGTAAACATAGTCATTGTAGAGGTGAATTAAGGGACATTGGGACACTTTTTCCAAGGCATCTCAATGGCAAAAAGTGTCCCAATCATCCCGAATTCACCCTACTGTAATACAGCATTTTCTCTGTAATGCAATGCATTTAAAAAATAATTGCATGCCTTTTAGCAACACAATTTTAGATTCTGGTTAAACTGAGAATCATATATTTTTTTTCTTTCAAAAAGACATTCTATGATTAGCAAAATAACATGAATTTTACTAGACCTTCTGACAAATTATTAATTGCTGCAGCCTATTTACAAATGTTTAAACAATTTAATAATAATAATAATAATACACTTTATTGTGTATAGCACCTTTAAAAACTACTTCTTTAATTTGAATGAATTACTTTTAAAACATTTTGAATGAGTGATTGATAAAGACTGACCAAAGTTACCATTCAAAACCAGTCAGAGCTAAAATGCATCGTATTTACAGGTAAAGCTTCATATTACAGGTACTGTAATATTTATTTGTAGAATATTTTACATTCAGCAGAATATGTAGTATAGTGCATATATTTAGCAAAATGCTCCTCTCTGGGGTTTTTTTTCCAGCTAATATACTATGTTCATTGAATGGCTTTCCTGAGGTAAATATGTTACGTGGCGCATTGTTTACAAGCTTTCAGCAGTTAAAACATGGATTTAGATTACATGAAACGTTATACATTTCAGTAAGTTGTTCTGTATCTTTCAACATACCTTCTGATGTTCATTCATGTTTATTTAGTGCTACAACTAGAGGATGAAATGAGCGTCAAAATTCATTTTTGTTCAAATAAAATTGACCGAATTTTTTTGCTGAGTTTGTTTCCTTTGTTTTACATGCTTGAGAAAATAGATGTGTGGTGAGCACAGACAGTAAAAGAAAAGGACAGAGCAACCCCATAGACTTCAATGGCAAAAACTGAAGTCAATTAGAAGCACTCCCTTCCTGATGCCTGATGAGCTTGTTTAGCTCAGTTTTTTGCACCTGAAGGCCGCCCAGCAGCTCTGATATTTCTTCATACAGGTGTTGGTCAGAGTCGGACGGGCCGGTTCTGACGGGTTCTGATGAAGCAAGGATCTCTTCATACGCTTCATATGTTGGAGAAAAGTCACATGACTGCTTCACCAGATTGTTTTTGCCTCTTTGATCAGGTTTTTTGGGGACTGGCGGTGGGGGCCTTCCCTAAGACACATCAACGTTCAAACGCAATAATGAAAACTTGATTAATAAAATCATGGTCAAGGTCACTTTATTAATATAGCACATTTACAACAGCCGCTAGACTGGCCAAAGTGCTTCACAACTCAAAGAGGGAGAAAAAAAGAAAGAAAAAAATAGTCAAAATAGAAGGAAAAATTTAATATCAGCCGCAAAAAATGAAATAGCAAAACAGACTTGGCAAAGCGGTAGTAGAACTAAAAAAAGTTTGTTTAAAGCTCCACTGTGTGATATTTTCCCCCATCTAGCGGTGTAAAGGTTTATGACCATCCAGTGAATATTAGTTTCTGTTCCTCTCAATTCTGATTTCGTTTTAACTCCTACGGTGGCCGATTTAGTCCAAGATTAACATGGCAATCCCCCTCTTCACATTCGACACGGTGCCATCGAGTGTTAAACGCGAAAGGCGAAGCTTGAATTTACGGGTATGTCCCTCTTTGGCTACTGTACTTTCAAGATGGAGGAGCAACATGGCGACCGGCATTCGAACCCCTCACCCGTATGTGTTTCCAATGGCATATTATAAACTTACGAGAATACTTTATTACTTGAAAGAAGTAAATATAAATTAATGAGCACATATATTTTTGAAAGAACTAAGTGTTTTTAGCTAAGAATAAACTAAAAAAGTTACACAGTGTAGCTTTAAAAATAAAGTGTGTAGACAAACTTTTAGTTGGATTGAAAAAGCCTAAAGTAACCATAGACAGTAAAAGAAATGCACAGAGCGACCCCATAGACGTCAGCGGCGGAAATTAAGGTCAGTAAGAAGCACTCACTTCCTGATGTCAGAGCGAACTGCGCCGGCTCAGACTGAGCTTGAGGACGTAGATGTGACGTGAGCCTCCTGTCGGACAGCTGTAGGTCTTCTAGTAGTTGTGGAAAGTGAAAGCTGAATCACGTTGTTTAAATGTTTTCTCCCGTTGCTTTTGGCTCACTATGGGCTTCTCCCCATTCTTCCCCCTTGACTTTATCAGACTTTATGTCTCCACGTCCCCCCGACTGTCTCATAGACAGTAAAAATGGCCTCTGAGCGTCTCCTCAGGTCTATACGATAATTTCTCAACTGTGTGACAGAGTCGCGTGGTTATGACGCAACCGTTAGCCTATTTTTTTTACAAAAACAGCTTCTACGGGGCGATAGTGTAAGATACAAGGTAATGGAGCCTTTTATGCATTGTCGTGTTTCTTTAGAAATAAACAATGGACAAATGGAGTCTTTAAACGCCTCAGATGTAAAGTTATTCACTGTCAAAGTGACTCAAAAATGAATGGGAGTCAATGGGATGCTAACAGCAGGTCAGGGTTTGGTTAGCAATGGCCGCCCCTAGGGGTGGAACGCTTTCCGAGCGCAAGATTACCCCCTTGGTGGCAAGGGCACAGACTGTAAAACAAGATGGACGCACCTTCACTTTCAAGCCAATGTCCAAATATGGCAGCGACACCGAGTCTGAGCTCGCAGGATCAAAGCTCCGCCCACACTCTTTACAGTTCACCTCAGAACAACTCATGATGTCTGTGTGAAATAATCAGGTATGGAAATGTAGAAATTAAAGCTGAAGCCCCAATCTCCTCCTGAAAAGCCAGAAACAAGTCAGTTGGTGCATTAGTGACGACTTCAGTCAGAGCTGTCAATCATAAAGCCACGCCCCCTGTTTTATAACATAAAATAACTAACAAAAACTAAACTTACCTAAAAAAACACTTCAACTAACATCAAGAGTGATTAAAAACTACCTTTAATGACAGAAACCATTTTTGAAGAAATTTTTTTTTATTGTTTAGTTCATCTCACGTCTCATTAGATTACATGGAGAGGGCGGGGCTTATGTGCGAGCTATAGACCGATTTTGTGTTTGCAATTAGCGATTGTTTTTTTTTGTGTGGGCGGAGCCTACCTGGTGGCAAAAAATGTCAGTTCTGGCTTAGCAATCTGTGGAAACCACAAAAAATAACTTTTTTCTCGCAAATCCTAGTTTTTATCTCACAATTCTTAGAAGAATAAACTATTCTGTATTTTTTCCTCATAAATGTGAGTTTATATCCCACAATTCTGACTCTTTTCCCCTCAGAACTGGGATATAAACTCACAAGTCCGAACTGGGAGATATAAACACGCAAACGCAAGAACAAGTCAAGAATTGTGAGATAAAAACTTTATAGGCTACATGTAAAATGTTAAATATTATTTCTTGCTTTCCCTTACGAAACAAAACTATATTGCAGTACATTGGAAAATATCATGTAATACATTAGGCAATATATTCACATGTATGGGATTTAATATTTATATTCTCCAATGTATTGCAATATATGAAAGCGGCAATCATTTGTATATTTTGCAATATATTACAGGAATATATAATATATTGTATAATACCATCAATATATTATTCCATGTATTTCCAATATATTATAATAAATTTCAAGTAATATATTGGTATTTCCTTTCGTAAGGGTTAACTGCTATGTTTGTCCACTATGCAACACTTACTGTTTACATCAAATTAATGCTGTAATAGTGGACTAATCATTTAGTAAATTGAGCCACAGGGACACTTTTTATAATATTTTCAGAAGCGTTTGTCAGAGATGCATTGATCATTTAAAATGACAGCAAACATCCTGACATTACGTCAGATACTTTTATTGCACTTCTGTCTTATTTTCTCTTATCTTGAGGACCACACACAAGTTTTAAAAAAATGGCTCATCTTACCCCCACTCTCCCCTATGTCATACTCATTTGGCATGTGAGTAATTAGAATCGCATTACACATTATAAACATGCTCTGTGCACTCCAACACAAGACACGACAAAGAACACACTTAACGAACGTTGTGGTTTTTATTTGGACAGATGGACAATGGTGGTCATTTCGATCAGCTCTTGCGCACTCCATCGGCCTTCCCTATGAACCACATTTGTTAGTGGCGTTGTTTTGTCTCTTAAATGATTGTTGTTGCAAATGCAGGGCCACGCTATGTACAATGTTTACATTTATAATGTCCTGTACAAAAGAGAACTCAAGTTGTACAAACAATCATTTGGGGAAACTTACAAAGAAAGAAAAGTAATATCATTCCTTTTATACGACCCCAAATTAGGTAAAAGACATCCGTAATTCTGCTTCACACATGCGTTTACGACATTTAGAAACCCATTGCACATTGTAACTTACATCTTCTACCGTCATATTACCTTTTATGCAACAGTATTGGTTTTTTTAATCGATATCAAGCATCGCATGAAAGGACTATTCAGCAACTTCTCACCACTTTGTATCTGTAATATCTACATTTTCATTGGTCCGAGATGCCCAAACTTGACCCTGACCTCAAGACAGCACCATCGAGGCATACAATCACCCAAAGCCAGGGATGAGACGAGTTCCTGACACACACACGACACATTATTGCAATAATAGTCCACATAAAAAGGTGAAAACACGAACAGACGGACATAACCAAAATCCAGTTTTAACATTCGCCATCCGTTTCCAGGACACAAAGCGGACAGCAGAGGTGGACAGTAACTAAGTTAATTTACTTGAGTACTGTACTTAAGTACACTTTTTAAGTTTCTGTACTTAAGTATTATTTTATCTGGAAATGTATTACTTTTACTCCACTACATTTCTATCAAGGTCCTCAAAGTTGAAAATCATTTCTGTAATAGCTTTGAAAGTCAGTGGATTATTTTTTTCTTTCTTAAAAGGTGCTTTGTTTTGTTCTTGCAGACAGTCTATCTGTAATCTCTCTTATAAGGTCATGTGACGTTTCCCAAATTTTTTTAAACACTGATCAGTTCATAATTGAAGACGACGGTTCCTCAGCACAGTAAGTATGTTTCAGTTTTCTGAAATGATTAAAGATTAGTTTAGTTAGTTTCGCTTGATGCATGTCTCATAAAATGTTAAAAACTGTAAATGTCTGGAAGAAAGAGAAGAGTGTGAGAATATCAGATGTGTATCAGTGTATTGGATCCGTGCATTCGGCCTTAAAGTGACAGCAGCTTTGTAACTTTTCTACAAGTCTTTAAATGAGTTTAAGTTAGTCGTCTGCTAGTGTGTCAGATGGAGCGTCACTGACTGGCTTAAACCATGATGGCATAATGTGCATTTATACAACTATAATACAATAATGCGGCGACATAAAGAAGGACATTTACTTTTGATACTTCAGTTCTTTTGAAAACAAAACTTCTGTACTTTTACTTCAGTAAAAATCTGTTTTTAGGACTTTCACTTGTAACGGAGTAATATTTGCCCAATAGTTCTGTTACTTTTACTCAAGTAATAGAGTTGTGTAGTTTGTCCACCTCTGGCAGGCAGTAAAAAGTTGCTGAATGGTCGTGTTAAATGGGACTTAGCACAACACAGCACAGCGATCACACGGTTACAGGCACAATAACCAGGACATGATGCAGACGGTGTACAGCGGCTTTAGTCGCACTAATAAACCAAATTAGTTTCTACCTGCTCATGTAAATGATTTATCCCCTCAGTGATTCAATACCAGCGGTAACCCGCTGAAAAATCAAATATAATATACAATGATCTCCAGCAGATACGCACCAAAAGCCATTGGCCCACTGTCTGGAATGTAAATATAAATGTCGCATATTAGACTTGAAGCAGCAGCGCAACTGAAGAAGGCCTAAGAATCATCTGCCATCTTACGAGTCTCTATTCGGCTAATATACTCCACAAACCTGCAAAAATTCCTTTCTTACTTAGTATTTTTATCTTGTTTCTATTCCAAACATCTAAAAAGTCTTAAAACAAGAAGGATTTACTAGATGAGTAAAAGTATTGTCTTGTTTTGGGGGGATATAACTAAAAATTAAGTGAGTTTTGGCTTAAAATAAGATAAATAATCAGCCAATGCGTTAAAATAATCTTAATTCAGACAGAAAACAAGATTATTTTTCTAACCCCATTCACATATCATTTTGAGAGTAATTTCATAGCATCATTATTAGCACACTCAGATGTGTCTAATATGATCAACAAAGCTGCGTTACCTCATATTCATAACCGGAAAAGCGGAAGTCGGGCCGATGAATGTGGCATAATAAAAGTCCCGCTGCTCGCGAGCCGTGCGCAACAGTAAAGTTTAACAATGAATTGTCTCATTAACAATTGCTCCAGCTCTGCTTCACACTACAGTAACGTTAATAATCACATCATGAACATGACTTCTGCCCGAGTCCGATCCCGATTCTTTCCCACCGGCTGTGAGGTGAAGACTCTGCGTCCCAATTCGCCGACGTATACTACATCCTAAAAGCCTGTACTCTTTTTGTGAAGAAAAAGTAGATACTTTTGAGTGTGTAGCAGAAGAGTATGCAAGCTTTTGGGACTACTTCATCATCTTTAACGGAGTCTGTCGCTTACCTATTGGTTTAAAACTGGCCTGTCAATCATCGTCAGATTCGTCACAGCTCAAATCCTCCACATTCAGTTTAATTATATCGTATTGGAGAGAAACATTAATATCGTTAATGGCCAAACGTGTCATTACAAAAGTTCTCAGTGCTGCTTAAGTGAAATAGCACTGAATAAATATATTTTCATCAGGTTAAATACTGATAGTTGGTCACTCAAACCCCTTTATCTAAACCTCTCAACTTAACCGTCTGACTTGCACATCCGTCATGTTTGTAGTTTTTTAAAACGTTTTATCCGCATTTGTAGTTCTTACCGAATCCTCGTCCAACTCGCAATGGGTTGTGTGTAATATCAGCCGTTAGAGTGTGTGTCGATCCGCACTTCAGATTCGGACCGAAAATAGTAAACCATCCGGGTATCTTTGGAAAACTCTTTTCAGCATACTACAATTTAAGACAAATTTTCCAAAACTATTTAGTATGGATAGTGTGCGAATCGGGACGCAGATATGAGCCTGAGATAAGATTCTGCTCAAACGTGCCATCATCAAACGACGCCTTTGTTCTGAACAGTGCACCTTAAAGCAAAAACTCACTTATTTCTGAAGTATTTTTCCCAAAACGAGACAATACATTTAGCTTTTTGTAATATTTGGACTGGAAAAAAGCCAAAAATACTCAGTAAGAAAAGCTTTTTTTGCAGTGCCCTCTTGGAGAAGGAACTATGGAAATCATATTTACAGTAGAGTGATGATAATGCAATATACACGATGAGTAGAAACCCAGTGTGTGTTGAATCCACACGTGGCCGACACTGCGCTGCAAAAAATACTTTTCTTACTTAGTATTTTTGTCTTGTTTCTAGTCCAAACATCTAAAAATTCTTACATTAAGAAACATTTACTAGACTAGTAAAACTATTGTCTTGTTTTGGGGAAAAATAACTCAAAATGAAGAGAGTTTTTGCTTAAAATAAGATCAATAATCTGCCAATGGGGTGAGAAAAATAATCTCGTTTTCTGTTTGAATTAAGATTATTTTTCTCACCCCATTGGCAGATTATTGATCTTATTTTAAGCTAAAACTCTCTTCATTTTGAGTTATTTTTCCCCAAAACAAGACAATTACTTTTGCTTGTCTAGTAAATACTTCTTGTTTTAAGAATGTTTAGATGTTTGGACGAGAAACAAGACAAAAATACTCAGTAAGAAAGCATGTTTTGCAGTGTGTTGCTCTCTGGGAAGGAATGAAATGATCTGAGTTATATTTAATAACTTCCATAACCCATATCTCACCTACATGTATGTTATTAGTGGATAGAGATGGGGATTACTGATCCACCACTGCTTTCGGTGTCATATTAACGCTGAACGGTTTGATATGTTTTTGACTACCATAGTTAAAAAGGAGGTCTTAATTTCACTATGGAGGATCTAAAGAAACATAACCACTAAACTACTCTAGAAAAATCCCTAAAGATGCCCTTAAACGCCACGAGACTAAGGCTATCGGATGTCAAGTGCGGTTTTAATCAAGACTTTAATGTTGGAAAGGTTTTCCTGATAGCACCACAATAATCACAGATCATTTTCCGCATCCATGAGCACTTTGTCGGGGCGGGCGTCTCTCGTACTCCAAATGAAAGGCTTGTTCTGATAAAGCATTTGGTTTTCTACATGTGCACCGTTTGCTACAAAGAGAGCAGATAACTGAGAAACTAGCTGTGTTACATCGAACTAGAGGCCTGAGATAACCAAACCCCTGAGCTGAGATCAGTGTCAAAGCCAAGAGACGTCTCGACGGTAAATCAAAGTGCACAAAAATAGTGACTGTGACGAGTTTTGAGAATGCTGCCTTTAAAACAGGACGCACAATCGGCATGCATGTTTAATAATGCATTTAGGTGTTTTAGAAGGACTTATCCGGTCAGTATCAAATGAAATGTCTAATCATCCACTGAATAAATAACCATAATTAATAAATAAAGCTCAATTCGACGTCTTGTGTGTTGGGGTCAGCTCCATTGAGACTGAAAGCTGTGAGGAGGGAACATGATAGCACACTTAAATCTGTTATAAGGCATTGACTGTGTTAGAAAGAGGAAGAGAAGGTTTAAAGGGACGGTTCACCCAGAACTCTCACTGACCTGCCTGGAGTTCGTTCTTCTGTTGAGCATAAAGGCTGAGATTTAGAAGAATGTTGCTTCCATTATATTAACTTTACAATCGGCTGCGGAGAGGCTTTTGGAGACTGAACACAAGCTTGAGTTTGGAGAACGCTGACCCTCTACCCTGTGTGCGCGTGTGTGTGTGAGTTTGTTTCTGTGCATGTTTGTGTGTGTGTGTGTGTGTGTGTGTGTGTCTGTGTGTATGTGCGTGTGCGTGTGTGTGTATGTGTCTGTGTGTTTGTAGTGTGTATATGTGTGCACTTGTGTGTGTGTGTGCGTGTTTGTGTGTATGTGTCTGTCTGTGTATTTGTGCATGTTTGTATGTGTGTCTGTGTGTGTGCAGGTGTTTGCGTGTGTATGTGCATCTCTCTGTGTGTGTGTATGTGCATGTCTGCGTGTCTGTGTGTGTATTTCTCTGTGTGTGTGTGTATGTATGTATATATGTATGTGCATCTCTGAGTGAGTGAGAGTGTGTGTGTGTGTGTGTGTGTGCATGTCTCTGAGTGTGTGTGTGTGTGCATGTTTGTGTGTGTGTGTGTGTGTGTGTGTGTATGTATGTGCATCTCTCTGTGAGCGTGTTTGTGTGTATGTGTCTGTGTGTGTATGTGCATCTCTGTGTGTGTGTGCGTGTCTCTGTGTGTATGTGCATGTCTCTGTGTGTGTGTGTATGTATGTGCATGTCTCTGTGTGTGTGTGTATGTATGTGCATGTCTCTGTGTGTGTGTGTATGTATGTGCGTCTCTGTGTGTGTATGTATGTGCATGTCTCTGTGTGTGTATGTATGTATGTGTGTGTGTGTGTGTGTGTGTGTGTGTGTGTGTCTATGTGAGTGTGTGTGTGTGTCTCTCTCTATGTGAGTGTGTGTGTGTGTGTGTGTGTCTGTGTTGTTTTTTTCCTTTCTATAGCAGTTTATTGTATATATCTCACACTCATGAGTTTTGCTTACAATATCCCTTATTTATCAGTAAGTGTATCTTCTGTTGAACATAAAGGCTGATATTTGGAAGAATGTTAGTAACCGAACAGTCACCGGTTTTCCCTTTACTTCAATAGTATGAAAAATACTACACTATAATAAAACTCTGAGATGTTTGGGTAGTTTTTAACCCAAGGGCTTGGTAAATACAGGACACATGTTGGGTTAAGCAGTTTGGGTTGTTTATGTAACCCAGGATAGTTGACTCATCTCTGCTATAATACTAGCTTATTTTCTTTTGCTTCATACATGAATGAATGTCTACAGATGAACTTAAATCCTCTTACCCTTTCCTAAATACTCCACACAGCCACTGGTTTGCATGATTATATCTTTATATTCGATCATATGTTACATTAAAACAATATTTTTAGTGCTGGCCAATCGATTAATCGATTCGCATCCAAAATAAACAATGTTTGTGTTTAACTTTAACGTAATAAATATGTTGCTACCGTATTTTTACCGTATTCAACCACAGCTAGCATACCGCATTTTTTTTACCGTAAATTCACTGGGATTTTTTTAACACTCAGGTTGAGTCGCTGGCGTCATGAATATAGCTGGAGTGTGTGTGTGTGTAAATGACGACAGACTGGTAATGTCCGGGTGAACTATCCCTTTAATGCAGTCTGCATAAGTGTTTCTGAGACACTGAAGGATTGCGGTTAAACGGGAAATAAACGGAAAGTACAAAAAGCAGCATAGGCTAAAGTGGCCTTTTTAAACGAGCAAATCTACGCGTAATATTTCCAGATATCTCCCATGATGTTCAAGAGCGCTTGACTGCGAGATTAAGTAATACCGTAGAGTGATATTCAACAATATTATCTGGACGATGACCATTTTTTGCAGAACTGCTTTAGAGATGAAATTTAATAATTGATGATCTTGCCTTCAGCTTCTGATCATATCCTGCTTTTTGAAACAATCTTGTATAAAGCGCTATAGAAATAAAGCTGATTTTAGCACCTGTATCGTGTTCTTAACATGGGCAGCAGTGGAACAGTAAAGGCTCCCGCAGAGAGAAATTACATCCGTATGTACATTAACGTCCGTAAACTGAGACTTCGCAGACGAAAGTGCTATAAATTGATCTGTTCTATTCTTTTAGGAGAAAGAGTTACTTATCTACGAGCCCTTGCATAAAAGTACAATGGTAAACGCATAAAAAACGTGGGTACTAACATGATAATACCATGAGATTTACTCTGTACTATCGTATATGGATAGTTTTTTTGTATCACCATCAAAGTGTAAAACTTTAAATACACGCATGTAAAGAGAAAAATTCAGATTTAGGTGCGGTTTTGCCTTCATTAGATCACTTTAAAAGGTCCTGAGGTGTGACAAACATGTACAAATATTCCATAAGCTCATTAAATCTGCATGCATGATAACTTTAAAAGAGCAAAATGCAATTAAAATAGTTTTAGATGTCAACTACCCATATAAGAAAATACCATGGTATTACCAGTACTTTTTTGCAAGGGACATTTGATTGAAATGATAAGAGCTGGGATGATTAATGTAATAACTTAGTGGCATTTATAGTAACAGTACAGTGTCATCTGCAGGTGTGGGCAGCAGGAGAGATGGAGAGATGGAGAGATGTTCAGAGAGGAGGGAGTTTTGGATCCGTCTCTTTCTCCGGCGACTCGATGTAATTGGCAGCCTCTTGTAGTTTTAAGAGCATGGCCATCTGGGAAAAGAGCAGAGATTGCAGGAACAAAATGAGATATTTCTCATGCAATAAGCACTGATACAGGGGTAACCATTTAAAGTCACCATTAAATCAAAATGGACCATTCTTATTATTATATTTTTTACATAATGTTGCAGTTCTTATTACCGTAATGTTCTGAATATAAGACTTTTTCCAAGATGTATCTTTTGAAAAAAACACCACTTTTGCTAGTTCAGGGTCGTCCCTCGCCTCTTAATGAGTCATGGGTGTGTTTTGGGCGTAACGAGCAATAAACCAATCAGAGCCTCATCTCCCTTTCCCTTTAAAAGCCAGCTGTGCTCGAGCCATGAGCGGAGTCACTATTGACATGAGGAGAGACTGAACGCTAGAGAGGAATCCTTTTATTTTAATATTTAAAAAAATGTGTGTGTGTGTTGTGCACCGCCTATAGGCTCATATTACTAACACACCTTTTAAATAACACAGAAATCCTGCACTATTGACTTTAGAGCAGGTGTGTGTTGGTCAATGGTCAGTGGTTTTCAGTTCCTCACAATAGCAACGCTCCAACAATGCTCCTGAACACACCTGGTTTAGACCAGACGCCCATGAACAGATGCGCCAGTGCATTTGATATTTAAAACACAGAGGAGCTGAACATAAACATGAAACTGCGTCGATTTGCATATAATTTTTGAGAACCTGATTACAAAAACAAAAGCCTCACCATTAATTCCATGTCCTAAACACACAATTGTAATGTTCTCATATGTCGCCGATATGACAGACATGTTACTCTGAACTGTGTTTATCTTTTTGGAATGATTTCAATCATATTTCCAGCAATACAAACCATGGGCGTTGGAACCATTGTGTGTGTGTGTGTGTGTGTGTGTGGGACAAGATCCCACCCACTTTTTACGAGCAATGATATTGGACCCACTCACTTTAATCGTCTCTAATTCAGCACGTCTGTTTAATTACCCCTAACCGAGAAACACTTATTGTTAAACGCATGTTAGGTCATTTCAAATGTTACCTTATCGGCCGATACGATAACATTAGAAATGACCATATATCGGCCGATATGATAACATTAGAAATGACCATATATCGGCCGATATGATAACATTAGAAATGACCATATATCGGCCGATATGATAACATTAGAAATAACATTAGAAATGACCATATATCTGCCAATACGATAACATTAGAAATGACCATATATCTGCCGATACGATAACATTAGAAATGACCATATATCGGCCGATACGATAACATTAGAAATGACCATATATCGGCCGATACGATAACATTAGAAATGACCATATATCGGCCGATACGATAACATTAGAAATGACCATATATCGGCCGATACGATAACATTAGAAATGACCATATATCGGCCGATACGATAACATTAGAAATGACCATATATCGGCCGATACGATAACATTAGAAATGACCATATATCGGCCGATACGATAACATTAGAAATGACCATATATCGGCCGATACGATAACATTAGAAATGACCATATATCGGCCGATACGATAACATTAGAAATGACCATATATCGGCCGATACGATAACATTAGAAATGACCATATATCGGCCGATACGATAACATTAGAAATGACCATATATCGGCCGATCCGATAACATTAGAAATGACCATATATCGGCCGATACGATAACATTAGAAATGACCATATATCTGCCGATCCGATAACATTAGAAATGACCATATATCGGCCGATATGATAACATTAGAAATGACCATATATCGGCCGATACGATAACATTAGAAATGACCATATATCGGCCGATCCGATAACATTAGAAAATGACCATATATCGGCCGATATGATAACATTAGAAATGACCATATATCGGCCGATATGATAACATTAGAAATGACCATATATCGGCCGATATGATAACATTAGAAATGACCATATATCGGCCGATATGATAACATTAGAAATTACCATATATCGGCCGATATGATAACATTAGAAATAACATTAGAAATGACCATATATCGGCCGATACGATAACATTAGAAATGACCATATATCGGCCGATCCGATAACATTAGAAAATGACCATATATCGGCCGATACGATAACATTAGAAATGACCATATATCGGCCGATATGATAACATTAGAAATGACCATATATCGGCCGATATGATAACATTAGAAATAACATTAGAAATGACCATATATCGGCCGATACGATAACATTAGAAATGACCATATATCGGCCGATATGATAACATTAGAAATGACCATATATCGGCCGATATGATAACATTAGAAATGACCATATATCTGCCGATCCGATAACATTAGAAATGACCATATATCGGCCGATATGATAACATTAGAAATAACATTAGAAATGACCATATATCGGCCGATACGATAACATTAGAAATGACCATATATCGGCCGATATGATAACATTAGAAATGACCATATATCGGCCGATATGATAACATTAGAAATGACCATATATCTGCCGATCCGATAACATTAGAAATGACCATATATCGGCCGATATGATAACATTAGAAATGACCATATATTGGCCGATATGATAACATTAGAAATAACATTAGAAATGGCCATATATCGGCCGATATGATAACATTAGAAATGACCATATATCGGCCGATATGATAACATTAGAAATGACCATATATCGGCCGATATGATAACATTAGAAATAACATTAGAAATGACCATATATCGGCCGATATGATAACATTAGAAATGACCATATATCGGCCGATATGATAACATTAGAAATGACCATATATTGGCCGATCCGATAACATTAGAAATGACCATATATCGGCCGATACGATAACATTAGAAATGACCATATATCGGCTGATACCGATATGAGTCAATATTTTGTGCATCCCTTATTATAGTTTTTTTAATTCACATGACAGCCATAACCACACACTCCCGACCGAACACTGACCAGTGGATCGGAGTCCACGGAGCTGGGCGTCTCCTTGTGTGTCCGGTCGTCTGCGGGCTGGTTTGGGCTTCCCGGGCCGGTGCTCGGAGGGGGGAGGTGGAAGAGTTTGGCCTGGTCTTGTTGAGCAGAAGGCCAGGGCAGAGATCCTCGGACCCACTCCACCGGATCCTCCCACACAGACTTCTGCCCGTGAACCTGCACACATTCACACTCATCCTTAATAACAGCCACTTTAGGACAGTTAGGAAGTGACAAAAATGCTTCTAATTTTAAAGTATTAGTTCACTTCAAAATGAACATGTCCTGATACTTTCCTCACCCCCATCTCATCCCAGATGTTCGTGTCTTTCTTTCTTCAGTGGAAAAGAAATGAAGTTTTTTGAGGAAAACATTCCAGGATTTTTCTCCACATGATGGACTTCAGTGGGAACCAACGGCTGAAGGTCCAAATCAATGAGGAAGAGCTTCAGAGACTCTGATGATCCCAGAGGAATAGAGTCTGATCCAGACAAACCAAAAATACTTTTTAACCTCAAATGCTCGACTTCGGTATTGTGCTTCTTCATGGCGTATGATGTCACGTCGAAAAGGTCACATGATGTAGGTGAAAGTGCCGAAAAACTCATGTTCTCGTCCAACTTTAAAATCGCCCGACACCGTTGTTTTTCCTTTATTTGTGTAAAGAGCGTCTGATTTAGTCTTTGCACATTCGTTTGAACACTGGGTCGGCACATCCACCTACATGTGGTCACATGACCTTTCTGACGTGATGACATCTTACGCCGTGAAGACGAACAACACCAAAGTCGAGCATTTGAGGTTAAACAGTATTTTTGGTTTGTCTGGATCAGACTCTATTCCTCCGGGATCATCAGAGTCTCTGAAGCTCTTCCTCATTGATTTGGACCTTCAGCCGTTGGTTCCCATTGAAGTCCATCATGTGGAGAAAAATCCTGGAATGTTTTCCTCAAAAAACTTCATTTCTTTTCCACTGAAGAAAGAAAGACATGGACACCTTGGATATGATAGGGATAGGAAATTATCAGAACATATTGATTTTTAAGTGAACTAAACCATTAACGTAAGGTATTTTGGTTCACCTTAATGCCATCTTTGGCTCCTTCCTGCAGATATGGGATGATTGAGTGATTCCAAAGATCAATAAACCACGTGCGGAATTCCTCTACTGTAACTGGACAGGACAGGAAGAAGCAGGGGCCTACGGCAACACAGATTGGACACAAATAAGTGGAAATACGCATTTACTTTACCAGGCACACCCGCTAGATATTTTACATTTCCAGAATGTCCCAGCTGGTGTCAAGGACGTCACTTAATAACGTTCCCAAAATTCGCGCTGAGACGATGTTCTTTAAAGGGTTTTTGGCAGACCTTCAGGGAACAGTCAGGATGTTCTGGGAATGTTTAGGGGACCATTAGGATGTTCCCTCTTGACTATATTCTCATCAAATTTGCAGGAGCTTTAGGGGACTAACCTAGAATATTATTGTTTGATCTTATTTACATCCTTCCATCACTTTTACTGAATGTTTTCTTTGTGTGAATCAATGTACACTGGGCTGCTTTGCTAATGAGGGTCAGTAAACACAGGATATGCACAAAAGTTGCTTCTCAAATATGGATCAATACCAACCCTTTGTGATCCAATATATCCAGAACATGTAAGTACTACACTTTAAAATGTGTGTGTGTTAAATGGCCTTCCTGGATGTGCTAATGTGGCTAAAGCTATCATTGTCTCTGACTGTATTCACAGAGACCAGAGCCTGTAAATGCTCACCTGTACAATTCAGAAGCGCACTTTTATTACTTCAAAATAAAACTAAAGACAAAGCTCTGATCTCAGTGAATACAGAGACGCCACTCTGAATCGTCCTAACCAGCACATTCACAAAATATAACCTGCGATGCTTACATGTTCTGAGTTGGAATCGATGCATCTTTAAGAAGCAACTTTTGTGCATATCCTGTGTTTACTGACGCTTGTTAGTAAAGCAGCCCAGTGTACATTGATTTACACACACACACAGTAAACATGATGGAAGGACCAAAAAAGAATATTTTAGGTTGGTCCCCCAAAGGTCCTGCAAACGTTATGGGAATAGAGACTGAACAAGAGTAGTGCCGAATGAAATGTCCCATCTGACTAACAGGGAACCGTGTGGGAACGTTCTGTTAAAGGGTTAGTTCACCAAAAATGTAAATTCCTCCTGTGGTTGGACAGCCGTCAGACCTCCGTTCATCTTCACACACAGATGAAGATATTAGTGTTGAAATCCGATGGCTCAGAAAGGCCTTCATTGACACCAATGTCATTTCCTCTCTCAAGACCCATAAAGGCACTAAAGACGTCGTTACAAAGCCCATCTCACTACAGCGGCTCGACAATCATTGATGAAGAGATGAGAACAGTTTTTGTGCGCAAAAAAACTAAATAACGACTTATATAGTGATGGCCGATTTCAAAACAAAGCTTCGAACCGTTATGACTCAGTGAATCGAATCCGAAATCATGAATCGATTCACTGACTCATAACAGTTAGGGTTAGGGTGCCATCGGATTTCAACACTAATATCTTCATCTGTGTCTGAAGATGAACGGAGGTCTGACGGCTGGCCAACCACAGGAGGAATTAATGAGACAATTCACATTTTTGGGTGAACTAACCCTTTAACATCCCAAATGTCCTCTTTTGAACGTTGCTGTGTGCTCATAGAATAACCAAAATGGAGCGTCCCCCTAAAGTCATATCAGGAGCCTTGAACTGCAGCACTTTCACAACCAAAAGAGGACATTTTAGGAACGTCCCTAATGTTCTGTAAAGGATCGAGATATTTTTGTCATTTTGATTTTGTGAATGTGCCCTCCTACGTGGAGGGAAGCTTGTTATTGAAACAAATTCCTCTTTATTCTCATCCAATATGATGCCCATATAATAATATTACCGATGAGGAAATCGGAGGTGCTGTGTTTTTCCAGGAAGGTGTGAAGATGGTACCAGAGTCTGGGCACCCAGTCCAGCACCCGCAGGAGATCCTCATTGGTTACGCTCCGCGGATCCTCCGCCTCCATTAGTTTTCTGTGCAGGTACCGCACCAGGAACCCGTTTGCTGGCTCCACATTATTGGAAAACATCACCATCCTGTAGAGAGAGAATAGATAACCAGTTCAAATGTTTGAGGTCAGTAAGATGTTTCAAAACGACATTAATACTTTTAACATGCATTAAATTGATCAAAAGTCACATTTATAGTTCAAGTTCATTTATTTATATAGCACATTTAAACAGCCGCTAGGCAGACCAAAGTGCTTTACAGAACAAGCATATAAAAATAAAAGCAGCAAAACATACATAAGCACATAGAGAACAACTAAGCTAAGTTCAAGAAGCAGATGTAACATAAGAAGAACAGTCTAAGATAAGTAATCAATATGCTAACGAGAATAGATAAGTTTTGACCAGAGACTTAAAAACAGAGAGGTTGGGAGTAGCTCTGATCTCCAGAGGCAGGGTGTTCCACAGACGAGGCCCTGCCACCGCTAAACACGAGGGACTACCAGCAGCGCCTGGTCGTGGGATCTGAGACTTCTGGACGGAATGTACGGATGAATAAGTTCAGAGAGATAAACCGGTGCTAGGTTGTGTAACGATTTAAAGACAAAGAGAAGAATTTTGAAATCTATTCTCTGCCGGACTGGGAACCAATGTAAAGATCTGAGGATGGGAGAGATATGATCATATTTGCGACAATTATGGATGAGTCTGGCCGCCGCATTTTGGACTAACTGAAGACGGGAGATTTGAGAATCTGATATACCGCAATATAGTATTATAATATAGTCAAATTTATAATTTTACATAACAGTATATTTCAAATAAATGCTGTTTTTGTTTCCACAAAAATATGAACTATACTGATAATAAACATAAATGTTACTTGAGCACCAAATGCTCAATGATTAGTGAAGGATCATGTGACACTGAAGACTGGAGTAACGATGATAAAGTCATTACAAATGAGACTTTTTTTTTTTTTTAAAACATTCAAAAAATCTTACCGACCTTAAAGGGTTAGTTCACCCAAAAATGAAAATTATTTCATTAATTACTCTCCCTCATGTGGTTGGACACCCTTCAGACCTTCGTTCATCTTCAGAACACAAATGAAGATATTTTAGGGTGCTTTCACACCTGCCTCATTTAGTTCGGTTGAATCGTACTAGAGTTCGTTTCCCTCTTTGGTGCGGTTCGTTTGGTCAGGTCTGAAAGCAGCAATCGCACTCGGGTGCGCACCAAAAGCGGACCAAACAAGCGTACGAGACCTCCTTGAAGAGGTGGTCTCGGTACGATTTCAAACAAACTCTGGAGCGGTTTGGTTGTGGTGAGAACGTGATCCGACCTCGAACAGAACCAACTGCAAAAGTACTGATCATTTTTGGACTGAACCAGCTGCCGTAGTTAGCTGCGCTGACATTGTGTGCATGATATTATTACCTGATAGATCATTGGCAATATTTTCGGAAGATGGAAGCATGTCAAGAGTTAATAATTAATGCACGCCTCCTCTTGAAGTGACGAGCGATGCGCGGTCGCCGTCTGCAGTGCATTAGAACGTTGTTTTCATGTCGCATCCGCGCTTCATTATAGAATTTTTTTTTTGTTTGCATACTGTGGTAAATACACACCGTGTAGTAGATTATGGCCAGGGACAAAACTGGCCCGCGCAGTCGTCTCTCCATAGTGTTATTATAGTTTGCTGGCTTTGCCTCTCCTGTTGGAATTTTCCCACATGTAAATTCTGACCAATCGAAAAGCAGTTTAGGAAATACGCCATGGCCAATGAGTGATGTGGATGTTGTCACATGCCTGCGTTTTGGTTCGTTTCAACTGGTTCGGACCAAAGCAATCATTGTGGTGTGAAAAGGAACCAAAGAATCTGAAAAATGCAACAATGTATAATTGTTTGCCCTTGGTTCAGACCAAATGAACCGAACTAGAGATGTGAAAGCAGCCTTAGTGTAAAGCTGAGAAAGGCTTCAGATAGGCCTCCATTGGCCTTCAGTCCATTCCCACTCACAAGACCCATAAAGGCCCTAAACACATCGACACACAGCCCATCTCACTACAGCGGCTGGACAATCACTTCACAACGCAGCGAGAATAGTTATTGTGCGCAAAAAATCTAAATAATGACTTTATCTGCCGAGTTATTGCCGTGAACTGGACGCATGCACGAGAATATGACGGAGATCCGCCGTTCATGACCCAGGAGAGGAGGAGCGAGACCGACACGGAAGACAATAACTCGGCAGATAAAGTCATTATTTAGATTTTTTGAGCACAATAACTATTCTCGTCTCGTTGTAAAGTGATTGTCCAGCCGCTGTAGTGAGATGGGCTGTGTGTCGATGTGTTTAGGGCCTTTATGGGTCTTGTGAGTGGGAATGGACTGAATGCCAATGGAGGCCTATCTGAAGCCTTTCTCAGCTTTACTCTAAAATATCTTCATTTGTGTCCTGAAGAAGAACGAAGGTCTGACGGGTGTCCAACCACATGAGGGAGAGGAATCAATGACATCATTTCATTGTTGGGTGAACTAAGCCTTTAAACTCTGAAATGTAGTGTAAGGTCAAATAAAATAGTTCACACATCACGTATCAGTTTGAGTGGACTTTAAGTAAATATTTCACAAACAACATTTTTTTAGCAACTGTGTATGTCATATTTGATAACATTAAACCAAATGAAAAAATGCGTTTCCTGAAGTAAATGTGAGTGGTGCTTGCAGAGGCAAAACTTTGCACTTGTTTGCTAGGGTGGCATGGGTGGTTGCTATGGTGTTGCTAGGGTATATTGTATGGTTGCTAGGTGGTTGGCAAGGTATTCTGAGTTGTTGCTAGGTGTTTATTAGGATGTTCTTGGTGGTTGATATGGTGTTGCTAGGGAGTTCTGGGTGGTTGCAAAGGCATTGCTAGGAGTTTGCTAGGGTGTTCTCTGTGTTTGCTATGGTAACTGGGGTGGTTGCTAAGCAGTTGCTAAGATGTTGCTAGGTGGTTGCTAAGATGTTCTGGGTGGTTGCTGAGGTGTCCTTGGTGGTTGCTAAGATGTTCTGGGTGATTGCTAGGGTGTTATGGGTGGTTGAAAGGCAGTTGCTAAGATGTTCTGGGTGGTTCCTAGGGTGTTGCTAGGTGGTTGCTAGGATGTTACAGGGTGTCCTTGATGGTTGCTAAGGTGTGGCTAGTTGGTTGCTATGGTGTTCTGGGTGGTTGCTAGGTAGTTGCTAAGATGTTTTGTGGGGTCGCTAGGCATTTCCTAAGATGTTCTGGGTAGATGCTATGCGGTTGCTAGTGTGTTTTTGGTGGTTGCTAGGCAGTTGCTAAGATGTAAATAAACGTGCATGTAAAAATATGAAAGAGATAAACACTGTACAGTCAGCCAGCCATAAATTGATTATGTTTTCCATAAGATACTGGAAAGACTATCTGTTAGTGAACAGTTTATTATAGAATCAGTGTGTGCGTTTAGATGCACGTTCTTAAGCCGATTATGCCTAATAAGCCGACAATGAACATGGCCATGTAAACGCGGCAACCAGTTTCTTTTATCGGAGTAAGGTCATAAACGGCGTAAGCATAAACCGCTCGACACAGGGAGTTTTTTGCCTCTTACCTCGATTTTGCGCGGCATGTAAACGCATTAACCTGCTTTCTGTCGGCTTATTGAAGTGCGCATGTGTGATAGGTGACAAAAACACAAACTTAGAGCAGATTTAAATGATCCAGACAGAGCTAGCTAGCGTTTTACATGAAATAAGGACATATATCACAAACGCAGACTCTTTTAGGTGCCGTAAATCTTCTGCTGATATGCTTTATTTAACATCACAACTGACGAAACATTTGGGACACTGCGAGTCAGATACGGACATTATTATTTTTGACGCCACTATATGGAAATAACCCGGTTTATTAATAAAGTCATGTCAACGCGGTTTACTTGCGTTGTCAGTTTACTGGTTTGCATGTAGACGGGGAAAGCTGATTATTTCAATAAGCTGATTTTTTGAGTTATCAGCTTACCGGTGTGTATGTAAACGCACCCAGTGATCGAGTGAGGGAAGCACATGTTCGTGTCACCCAAAGTGGCAATCAAAACAGAAGCACATGACCTTCAGCAAGAAACATCTCAGCTGTTCTCTGGAGTTAGCACTGACCTGAAGCTGAGGTGCAGACCATGATTAGGGCTCATCTTCACTGGCTGATTGGTTGTCCCTATTATATATGGACTGAAAAAGAGACGAAACAGGTCTTAATACCTTCACAAAGCCTGGGAACCACCGCTGGTCATGAGGCGCAGAGTCACACTCACCATTTGTGATATTTACAGGTTAAAGCACCATTGACAAGTTCACTGAGGGATGTTGGATCATGCACATCATCCAAGATGACAACCAATGGGATCTCGGCTGTGCTGCTCTCCCGGTCAATCTGATTGGCCAGATTGGACAGATAGAGCTGTAGGTCCTTTTGGGATAAAAGATAAAACACATATCAATTTAAGTGGCATTTATTTATACAGCTCTTCATACAATGTTTCAAAGCAGGCAGAATCCAGTCATTAAAACTGAATTTACTGCATAACGCAGAATAACGCACACTTACATCAGCTGGCGATATAGACTACTGGGTGTGAAAATTAAACCACACATTTAAAAATGAATCCTCATGCACTTTATGATGGATAGATGCACTTTTATGATGATAGATGCACTTTTATGATAGATAGATGCACTTTTATGATGGATAGATGCACTTTTAAGATGGATAGATGCACTTTTATGATGGATAGATGCACTTTTATGATGGATAGATGCACTTTTATGATGGACGGATGGATTTTTATGATGGATAGATGCACTTTTATGATGGATAGATGCACTTTTATGATGGATAGATGCACTTTTATGATGGATAGATGCACTTTTATGATGGATAGATGCTCTTTTATGATGGATAGATGCACTTTTATGATGATAGATGCACTTTTATGATGGATAGATGCACTTTTATGATGATAGATGCACTTTTATGATGGACAGATGCACTTTTATGATGATAGATGCACTTTTATGATGGACGGATGGATTTTTATGATGGATAGATGCACTTTTATGATGGACAGATGCACTTTTATGATGGATAGATACACTTTTATGATGGATAGATGCACTTTTATGATGGATAGATGCACTTTTATGATGATAGATGCACTTTTATGATGGATAGATGCACTTTTATGATGGATAGATGCTCTTTTATGATGGATAGATGCACTTTTATGATGATAGATGCACTTTTATGATGGATAGATGCACTTTTATGATGATAGATGCACTTTTATGATGGACAGATGCACTTTTATGATGATAGATGCTCTTTTATGATGGATAGATGCTCTTTTATGATGGATAGATGCACTTTTATGATGATAGATGCACTTTTATGATGGATAGATGCTCTTTTATGATGGATAGATGCACTTTTATGATGATAGATGCACTTTTATGATGGATAGATGCTCTTTTATGATGGATAGATGCACTTTTATGATGATAGATGCACTTTTATGATGGACAGATGCACTTTTATGATGATAGATGCACTTTTATGATGGACAGATGCACTTTTATGATGATAGATGCACTTTTATGATGGATAGATGCACTTTTAAGATGGATAGATGCACTTTTATGATGGACAGATGCACTTTTATGATGGATAGATGCACTTTTATGATGATAGATGCACTTTTAAGATGGATAGATGCACTTTTATGATGGATAGATGCACTTTTATGATGGACAGATGCACTTTTAAGATGGATAGATGCACTTTTATGATGGATAGATGCACTTTTATGATGGATAGATGCACTTTTATGATGGATAGATGCACTTTTATGATGGACGGATGGATTTTTATGATGGACAGATGCACTTTTATGATGGATAGATGCACTTTTATGATGATAGATGCACTTTTAAGATGGATAGATGCACTTTTATGATGGATAGATGCACTTTTATGATGGACAGATGCACTTTTAAGATGGATAGATGCACTTTTATGATGGATAGATGCACTTTTATGATGGATAGATGCACTTTTATGATGGATAGATGCACTTTTAAGATGGATAGATGCACTTTTATGATGGATAGATGCACTTTTATGATGGATAGATGCACTTTTATGATGGATAGATGCACTTTTAAGATGGATAGATGCACTTTTATGATGGATAGATGCACTTTTATGATGGATAGATGCACTTTTATGATGGATAGATGCACTTTTATGATGGACAGATGCACTTTTATGATGGATAGATGCACTTTTATGATGATAGATGCACTTTTAAGATGGATAGATGCACTTTTATGATGGACAGATGCACTTTTATGATGATAGATGCACTTTTATGATGATAGATGCACTTTTATGATGGATAGATGCACTTATGATGGACAGATGCACTTTTATGATGATAGATGCACTTTTATGATGATAGATGCACTTTTATGATGGATAGATGCACTTTTATGATGGACAGATGCACTTTTAAGATGGATAGATGCACTTTTATGATGGATAGATGCACTTTTATGATGGATAGATGCACTTTTATGATGGATAGATGCACTTTTAAGATGGATAGATGCACTTTTATGATGGATAGATGCACTTTTATGATGGATAGATGCACTTTTATGATGGATAGATGCACTTTTATGATGGACAGATGCACTTTTATGATGGATAGATGCACTTTTATGATGATAGATGCACTTTTAAGATGGATAGATGCACTTTTATGATGGACAGATGCACTTTTATGATGATAGATGCACTTTTATGATGATAGATGCACTTTTATGATGGATAGATGCACTTTTATGATGGACAGATGCACTTTTATGATGGATAGATGCACTTTTATGATGATAGATGCACTTTTATGATGGATAGATGCACTTTTATGATGATAGATGCACTTTTATGATGGATAGATGCACTTTTATGATGGATAGATGCTCTTTTATGATGGATAGATGCACTTTTATGATGATAGATGCACTTTTATGATGGATAGATGCACTTTTATGATGGATAGATGCACTTTTATGATGATAGATGCACTTTTATGATGGATAGATGCACTTTTATGATGATAGATGCACTTTTATGATGGATAGATGCACTTTTATGATGGATAGATGCACTTTTATGATGGATAGATGCACTTTTATGATGGACGGATGGATTTTTATAATGGATAGATGCACTTTTATGATGATAGATGCACTTTTATGATGGACAGATGCACTTTTATGATGATAGATGCACTTTTATGATGGATAGATGCTCTTTTATGATGATAGATGCACTTTTATGATGGATAGATGCACTTTTATGATGGATAGATGCACTTTTATGATGATAGATGCACTTTTATGATGGACAGATGCACTTTTATGATGATAGATGCACTTTTATGATGATAGATGCACTTTTATGATGGATAGATGCACTTTTATGATGGACGGATGGATTTTTATGATGGATAGATGCACTTTTATGATGGATAGATGCACTTTTATGATGGATAGATGCACTTTTATGATGGACGGATGGATTTTTATGATGGATAGATGCACTTTTATGATGGATAGATGCACTTTTATGATGATAGATGCACTTTTATGATGGATAGATGCACTTTTATGATGGACAGATGCACTTTTATGATGATAGATGCACTTTTATGATGGACAGATGCACTTTTATGATGGACAGATGCACTTTTATGATGGATAGATGCACTTTTATGATGATAGATGCACTTTTATGATGATAGATGCACTTTTATGATGGACGGATGGATTTTTATGATGGATAGATGCACTTTTATGATGGATAGATGCACTTTTATGATGGACGGATGGATTTTTATGATGGATAGATGCACTTTTATGATGATAGATGCACTTTTATGATGATAGATGCACTTTTATGATGGATAGATGCACTTTTATGATGGACGGATGGATTTTTATGATGGATAGATGCACTTTTATGATGGATAGATGCACTTTTATGATGGATAGATGCACTTTTATGATGGACGGATGGATTTTTATGATGGATAGATGCACTTTTATGATGGATAGATGCACTTTTATGATGATAGATGCACTTTTATGATGGATAGATGCACTTTTATGATGATAGATGCACTTTTATGATGGACGGATGGATTTTTATGATGGATAGATGCACTTTTATGATGGATAGATGCACTTTTATGATGATAGATGCACTTTTATGATGATAGATGCACTTTTATGATGGATAGATGCACTTTTATGATGGACGGATGGATTTTTATGATGGATAGATGCACTTTTATGATGGATAGATGCACTTTTATGATGGATAGATGCACTTTTATGATGGACGGATGGATTTTTATGATGGATAGATGCACTTTTATGATGGATAGATGCACTTTTATGATGATAGATGCACTTTTATGATGGATAGATGCACTTTTATGATGGACAGATGCACTTTTATGATGATAGATGCACTTTTATGATGGACAGATGCACTTTTATGATGGACAGATGCACTTTTATGATGATAGATGCACTTTTATGATGGACAGATGCACTTTTATGATGGATAGATGCACTTTTATGATGATAGATGCACTTTTATGATGATAGATGCACTTTTATGATGGACGGATGGATTTTTATGATGGATAGATGCACTTTTATGATGGATAGATGCACTTTTATGATGGATAGATGCACTTTTATGATGGACGGATGGATTTTTATAATGGATAGATGCACTTTTATGATGATAGATGCACTTTTATGATGGACTGATGCACTTTTATGATGATAGATGCACTTTTATGATGGACGGATGGATTTTTATGATGGATAGATGCACTTTTATGATGGACAGATGCACTTTTATGATGGATAGATGCACTTTTATGATGGATAGATGCACTATTATGATGGATAGATGCACTTTTATGATGATAGATGCACTTTTATGATGGATAGATGCACTTTTATGATGATAGATGCACTTTTATGATGGATAGATGCACTTTTATGATGGATAGATGCTCTTTTATGATGGATAGATGCACTTTTATGATGATAGATGCACTTTTATGATGGATAGATGCACTTTTATGATGGATAGATGCACTTTTATGATGATAGATGCACTTTTATGATGGATAGATGCACTTTTATGATGATAGATGCACTTTTATGATGGATAGATGCACTTTTATGATGGATAGATGCACTTTTATGATGGATAGATGCACTTTTATGATGGACGGATGGATTTTTATAATGGATAGATGCACTTTTATGATGATAGATGCACTTTTATGATGGACAGATGCACTTTTATGATGATAGATGCACTTTTATGATGGATAGATGCTCTTTTATGATGATAGATGCACTTTTATGATGGATAGATGCACTTTTATGATGGATAGATGCACTTTTATGATGGATAGATGCACTTTTATGATGATAGATGCACTTTTATGATGGACAGATGCACTTTTATGATGATAGATGCACTTTTATGATGATAGATGCACTTTTATGATGGATAGATGCACTTTTATGATGGACGGATGGATTTTTATGATGGATAGATGCACTTTTATGATGGATAGATGCACTTTTATGATGGATAGATGCACTTTTATGATGGACGGATGGATTTTTATGATGGATAGATGCACTTTTATGATGGATAGATGCACTTTTATGATGATAGATGCACTTTTATGATGGATAGATGCACTTTTATGATGGACAGATGCACTTTTATGATGATAGATGCACTTTTATGATGGACAGATGCACTTTTATGATGGACAGATGCACTTTTATGATGATAGATGCACTTTTATGATGGACAGATGCACTTTTATGATGGATAGATGCACTTTTATGATGATAGATGCACTTTTATGATGATAGATGCACTTTTATGATGGACGGATGGATTTTTATGATGGATAGATGCACTTTTATGATGGATAGATGCACTTTTATGATGGACGGATGGATTTTTATGATGGATAGATGCACTTTTATGATGATAGATGCACTTTTATGATGATAGATGCACTTTTATGATGGATAGATGCACTTTTATGATGGACGGATGGATTTTTATGATGGATAGATGCACTTTTATGATGGATAGATGCACTTTTATGATGGATAGATGCACTTTTATGATGGACGGATGGATTTTTATGATGGATAGATGCACTTTTATGATGGATAGATGCACTTTTATGATGATAGATGCACTTTTATGATGGATAGATGCACTTTTATGATGATAGATGCACTTTTATGATGGACGGATGGATTTTTATGATGGATAGATGCACTTTTATGATGGATAGATGCACTTTTATGATGATAGATGCACTTTTATGATGATAGATGCACTTTTATGATGATAGATGCACTTTTATGATGGATAGATGCACTTTTATGATGGACGGATGGATTTTTATGATGGATAGATGCACTTTTATGATGATAGATGCACTTTTATGATGGATAGATGCACTTTTATGATGGACAGATGCACTTTTATGATGATAGATGCACTTTTATGATGGACAGATGCACTTTTATGATGGACAGATGCACTTTTATGATGATAGATGCACTTTTATGATGGACAGATGCACTTTTATGATGGATAGATGCACTTTTATGATGATAGATGCACTTTTATGATGATAGATGCACTTTTATGATGGACGGATGGATTTTTATGATGGATAGATGCACTTTTATGATGGATAGATGCACTTTTATGATGGATAGATGCACTTTTATGATGGACGGATGGATTTTTATAATGGATAGATGCACTTTTATGATGATAGATGCACTTTTATGATGGACTGATGCACTTTTATGATGATAGATGCACTTTTATGATGGACGGATGGATTTTTATGATGGATAGATGCACTTTTATGATGGACAGATGCACTTTTATGATGGATAGATGCACTTTTATGATGGATAGATGCACTATTATGATGGATAGATGCACTTTTATGATGGATAGATGCACTTTTATGATGGATAGATGCACTTTTATGATGGATAGATGCACTTTTATGATGGATAGATGCACTTTTATGATGGACAGATGCACTTTTATGATGGACAGATGCACTTTTATGATGGATAGATGCACTTTTATGATGGATAGATGCACTTTAATGATGGATAGATGCACTTTTATGATGGATAGATGCACTATTATGATGGATAGATGCACTATTATGATGGATAGATGCACTTTTATGATGGATAGATGCACTTTTATGATGATAGATGCACTTTTATGATGGACAGATGCACTTTTATGATGGACAGATGCACTTTTATGATGGATAGATGCACTTTTATGATGGATAGATGCACTATTATGATGGATAGATGCACTTTTATGATGGATAGATGCACTATTATGATGGATAGATGCACTTTTATGATGGATAGATGCACTTTTATGATGGATAGATGCACTTTTATGATGGATAGAGGCACTTTAATGATGGATAGATGCACTATTATGATGGATAGATGCACTATTATGATGGATAGATGCACTATTATGATGGATAGATGCACTTTTATGATGATAGATGCACTTTTATGATGGATAGATGCACTATTATGATGGATAGATGCACTATTATGATGGATAGATGCACTATTATGATGGATAGATGCACTATTATGATGGATAGATGCACTTTTATGATGATAGATGCACTTTTATGATGGATAGATGCACTATTATGATGGATAGATGCACTATTATGATGGATAGATGCACTATTATGATGGATAGATGCACTATTATGATGGATAGATGCACTTTTATGATGGACGGATGGATTTTTATAATGGATAGATGCACTTTTATGATGGATAGATGCACTTTTATGATGGATAGATGCACTTTTATGATGGATAGATGCACTTTTATGATGGATAGATGCACTTTTATGATGGATAGATGCACTATTATGATGGATAGATGCACTTTTATGATGGATAGATGCACTATTATGATGGACAGATGCACTTTTATGATGGATAGATGCACTTTTATGATGGATAGATGCACTTTTATGATGGATAGATGCACTTTTATGATGGATAGATGCACTTTTATGATGGATAGAGGCACTTTAATGATGGATAGATGCACTATTATGATGGATAGATGCACTATTATGATGGATAGATGCACTATTATGATGGATAGATGCACTTTTATGATGATAGATGCACTTTTATGATGGATAGATGCACTATTATGATGGATAGATGCACTATTATGATGGATAGATGCACTATTATGATGGATAGATGCACTATTATGATGGATAGATGCACTTTTATGATGATAGATGCACTTTTATGATGGATAGATGCACTATTATGATGGATAGATGCACTATTATGATGGATAGATGCACTATTATGATGGATAGATGCACTATTATGATGGATAGATGCACTTTTATGATGGACGGATGGATTTTTATAATGGATAGATGCACTTTTATGATGGATAGATGCACTTTTATGATGGATAGATGCACTTTTATGATGGATAGATGCACTTTTATGATGGATAGATGCACTTTTATGATGGATAGATGCACTATTATGATGGATAGATGCACTTTTATGATGGATAGATGCACTATTATGATGGACAGATGCACTTTTATGATGGATAGATGCACTTTTATGATGGATAGATGCACTTTTATGATGGATAGATGCACTTTTATAATGGATATATCAAAACAGAAACAGTCATTCACTGCCATTATAAAGCTTGGAAGAGCCATGACATTTTTTAATATAACTCTGATTGTGTTCGTCTGAAAGGAAAATGTCATAAAAACATGAATTTTAAAGTTAGACTTTAAATGTTGTTGTTAAGTCCACTATTGAATTATATAATTATATTATTATTATAATATATAATTACATCAGAAGTAACTGTATTTAAATTACAGAAAAAATAAGAGTAATCCCTTACTTTACTTTTTTAAGGGAAAAGTAATAAATTACAGTAGCTAATTACACCCAACACTGCTTGAGGAAATCATGGGGTCTTTGTTCATTTTTGGCTGAACTATCCCTTTAAGCATGATGACCAAAAGCAGCAGGTATAAATGTGAGGGTGATGTATAAATTTGGTCTGTGCTGTACCTTGCAGGTCTGACGGTGCATGTTGAATGTGGCGGCGATGGCCGGAGTGATTTCTCTGGCGCTGCGCTCCACCAGATACTCAGCGAGGCGAGAGGTCAGGAAGCTCTTCCCTGTCCCGCTGGGGCCCGATAGGATCAGCCGGCGGTGCTTCAGCAGCAGACTGATATAATGCTGCATCATGGGCTTGGGGATCAGCGTCTCAAACACCAGCACGTCCACACACTTCTCCTTCAGCCCTGCATTCAGACGACAAGCGTGTGTGAAGAGGGCTGTGCAATATATCGAAATTATCGCACACTTATCGCAATATGCATATCACAGCGCCATGCAATATCTGAATGATTTTAACAGACTACTTTAACATTGTTTTAGGTTGGCATATAGCAGAGAACAGACTGGGCACACGACTACTGTTACTTATGTGACTTGCTTGACGTTAAAAATAGTTATTATACACAATAACTTACACAAAACAACTCAGTCTTGCGCTGTCTGACACACACACACACACACACACACACACACAACGAAACGTGCGCACAAGCCACCGCTTTGAAAGTATGTGATCCCTTCAGTTCTGTTTCGTGTCTTGTTACACACTCGAACTACCAAATACACACACATTTTTTTCACATAAAAAAAATCTGTCACTTTCAGAAGTTGTAGGCAGCAATGCTTTCTTTTCCCTGAAAGAATGTGAAACACAAATTGTATAATTTTTTTATTTTTTTTATTTTTATATATATAATTTAAATAGATTGTACACACTAATTGCAATATCGTATCGCATATCGAATATCGCATTATTTAACAAGTTATTGCATATTGCATTTTTCTTTAATATCGCACAGCCCTAGTGTGAAGTTAAAGGAAGTGTGTGTAAGATTCTGGCCGAAACTGGTACTGCAAACACTTTAAATGACTGTAGAGCGGTGTCTCCCCCTCCCCCTGACTCGAGGTTGCCAGATATGCTGCAGGATCAGCAGAACGTTTGTACATTTATGCACTTGTAGATCTGCAGCTGTGCTTACTAGAGCAGATCTGGCAACCCCAAACACTACTGACTCGTGATTGGTCGATCAGTGGAGGGCGGAGCTTCAGGCCAAAACAAAACATGCCATCACAGGGCTCTACGCTAACTTTTTTCTTGAGGAGCACTTGTGCTCCTAATTATAAAAAAATAGGAGCACAGTCAAAAATGTAGGAGCACATTCTAATCCATCAAACACATTCCAATTATAACTTTGCCATTACAGGACGATATTTGTCCTTTAATGTCCAGGGTCATTTTTACCATTATAAGAGCAATGTTTTCTAATCTTATTACATATATGCATCATCTGTCAATTTCTTAAATTCAACATAATTCTGACATTATATTATCATTAACTTCTGAGAGTACAGCACAAATACACACAAAAAGCAGAACTGGACTTCATACTATCAAACACCTATGCATTTGATGCATGAGTTAATGTTGTATGAATGTTTTACATATAAGTTTTTGAATTTAGAAATATGTACAAATTAAACTTTAAAAGTTTAATATTTTAAATAAACAAAGTCCATGCAAAGTATAAATATGAAAATAAAAACCGCCAGTAGGTGGCGGCAAGTCATTCAGTCAATAGTTCAAAACACAAGATTCATTTGAATCGAATCGCTTGGAGATGCGAATCAGTTCTGGTGAGGCTTTGATTTTCACAAATAGACAGTGTTGTGGCTAAAACGTTGTTACTTAATATCAACTTGTCTATTAGATGTTTGTACGAGATCAGTATCACACATGCAATCATGCCAATACTCGGAGCTATAGCAAGCTGTATCTTTTGGCGCTCTGGCGCTTCATAAACAGAACCGCATGCGTCTCGCGGGGGAACATTGCAGCCGGATCTACTTCTCTCTGTTTGTGGAGAGTCACGCAGATATTATCCGCTAATCCGCAGCGGGAATAATTTATTTTGTGTGTAACGTTACAGTGATTCAGAATAAGACAAAAACCCGGTTTGGAAAAAATCTTCATGATATACTCGCTCATTATATACATTTAGTATTTTTTTTAAACAGCATGTGTGATAAAGATTAACTCAAGGGCTTTTTAAATGTATTATTAATACATTATTGTTTGATGGCATTTATGCCCCAAGCATCCGCTAATTTCTGGGTTTGTTTATGATAATCCAAACGTGGTATTTCCAGTTAATTTTGATTTGGCTGATAAACAGCGCGAAGCGCATGGCTGCGTCGTCAGACTCGTCACATGTTTCACTTCAATCGTTGTAAACAATCGTTGTTTGAAGTGTAGTCCGTCGCACACGTTTTTGCACTTCTTCTGCTGAGTGCTGACTGAAGGCATGAAAAGCAGTTGATTGCAGTAGGAAACATAGCCTAACAGTTTCTCAGTGTTGATTCAGTCAGTGTTGTAGTTTTTATTCCGATTGTACACATCCATTCATGAGAATCGATCGGGTCACTCGCACCGGTGCGCCTAAATATTTTTTCACAGTCGCACGCAGTAATTTTTAGGCGTAAATGCGCCCAAAATGGGCGTTATGTAGAGCCCTGCATCATCAACATCAGTTGAGGGCTGCAACAACAACTTTATAATGACAATATCCTGGCCTGGACTACTGTTGGCAGTGATAGAAGTGTTCAAAATTAACATGATTTCTTAATGTCTAGTGACATATCAGGGCTAAAAATGGTACATTAGTACCTTAAAAGGTACATATCAGTACTTTAAGAGTGTAAATTAGTACCTTAAATATACTTAGTAGTACTTTAAAGGTAAATATTAGTATCTTTTCAGTTTTGTACCTTAGGGCACCGCCCCAGTGACAGCACTGTACCTTTTTTCTGACAGTGAAGGCACGCTATTAGCACTCAGTGTGAATAGACACTCTGTTAATCCACAGCGACAAATGAGGAATATTTACAATATTAGTCATACAAGAACTATTCCCAATGCCAAAAGCGAGCTCTTTATACGTGTTTGATGTCATATGTAAAATTACTAAATATATACATTTTAAACATGTATCGCTCGCGATTAATCGCATCCAAAAATAAAGTTGGAGTTGATATAATATGTGTGTGTGTAATTATTTTGTATATTTAAATACACACAGGTTCATGTTTATATTTAAAAAAAAATTATGTTTATGCATAAAATATTTATTATATATATATATATATATATATATATATATATATATATATATATATATATATATATATATATATATATATATACATACATACAGTATATTCATGCATTTTTGTTTCTTAAATATATACATGTATGAGTGTAAATTTAAATATACAAAATACTTACACACATATATTATATCAACTCCAACTTTATTTTTGGATGTGATTAATCATTTGACAGCCCTAAAATATATATATAAATATATATATTTATAATAACAACGTAATATATATACAATATTATCCTCCTGGTAATATAAACTGCCATAAAATACTAGAAAACATTTTACAACAAATTATTAATATTATTAACATCAATATAATTTTTGAATCTGCTAGATTTCTTTTAAAACTGCAAAAGCTCCAATCAAAGTGTTTTACATGCATTAAGTGACATCAAGAATCAAAACAATATGATGTGCAATAATAGTTATCCTGTAATAAATACAAAATCTTGTCCATTATTGTGTTTTCGATGTTTTAATGCTTCTTATTGAAAATATAAGCTACTATTTAAATCTTAAACATGTACGTGAAGTATTTTTTAAAACTCAGGAATGAGGGAATGCACATTCTGTATGACTAAGAACAGTCACAGTGCTTTATTTTCATTAGTCTGGGTGGGCTCTAGCATCACACGGCCTCAATTAACAACGCAGAGCTGCAGTCGGGCTTAAAATAACACCGAGAGCGAGCCCTGAGGAGTCTGGGTAACGACCCCAATCCCCTGGGTCATATATCAGACCTGAGAGCCCATTGGGGGAGGGCGAAGTGTTCTGGGTGGGCCATGGACCAATCACACCTCCTGCTGCCTGCTGTAGATATATGTAAAATAGTCCCCAAATAAAAAAATGCATTCAAATATGTCTATATAATCAGGGCCTGATGCTTACTTTTTTCCCAAGGAGCAGCTGTGCTCTAAGCTGAAAATGTAGGAGCGCATTTAGAAACTTTAGAGGCACAACTATATATATAAATATATGTACAACACACACACACACACACACACACACACACACACACACACACACACACACACACACACACACACACACACACACACATATATATATATATATAAATAACACACTGTAATAAACAGAATTTTCCATAGGAGTGTTATTTTAGTATCACAGAGATACTATTAAGTTTTTATTTATTTATAGGTTTTTATGTTTTGAAAAGAATTAAATCTTAAGTCGGGCGGTTCGTTCTGGCCTCGCTCCATAGAGGAGTAATTATCTCCCAACAGAAACAGTTCGGACCAATGAGATCATCAGGGCGGGCTTTAGCCGATGACGGACAGATGATCAACAGAAACTGACCAATGAGATCATCAGGGCGGGCTTTAGCCGATGACGGACAGATGATCGACAGTAACTGACCAATGAGATCATCAGGGCGGGCTTTAGCCGATGACGGACAGATGATCGACAGAAACTGACCAATGAGATCATCAGGGCGGGCTTTAGCCGATGACGGACAGATGATCGACAGAAACTGACCAATGAGATCATCAGGCGGGCTTTAGCCGATGACGGACTGATGATCAACAGAAACTGACCAATGAGATCATCAGGACGGGCTTTAGCCGATGATGGACAGATGATCAACAGTAACTGACCAATGAGATCATCAGGGCGGGCTTTAGCCGATGATGGACAGATGATCAACAGAAACTGACCAATGAGATCATCAGGGCGGGCTTTAGCCGATGATGGACAGATGATCAACAGTAACTGACCAATGAGATCATCAGGGCGGGCTTTAGCCGATGACGGACAGATGATCAACAGAAACTGACCAATGAGATCATCAGGGCGGGCTTTAGCCGATGACGGACAGATGATCAACAGAAACTGACCAATGAGATCATCAGGGCGGGCTTTAGCCGATGACGGACAGATGATCAACAGAAACTGACCAATGAGATCATCAGGGCGGGCTTTAGCCGATGACGGACAGATGATCAACAGAAACTGACCAATGAGATCATCAGGGCGGGCTTTAGCCGATGACGGACAGATGATCAACAGTAACTGACCAATGAGATCATCAGGGCGGGCTTTAGCCGATGACGGACAGATGATCAACAGTAACTCACCAATGAGATCATCAGGGCGGGCTTTAGCTGATGACGGACAGATGATCAACAGAAACTGACCAATGAGATCATCAGGGCGGGCTTTAGCCGATGACGGACAGATGATCAACAGAAACTGACCAATGAGATCATCAGGGCGGGCTTTAGCCGATGACGGACAGATGATCAACAGAAACTGACCAATGAGATCATCAGGGCGGGCTTTAGCCGATGACGGACAGATGATCAACAGAAACTGACCAATGAGATCATCAGGGCGGGCTTTAGCCGATGACGGACAGATGATCAACAGAAACTGGCCAATGAGATCATCAGGGAGGGCTTTAGCCGATGACGGACAGATGATCAACAGAAACTGACCAATGAGATCATCAGGGCGGGCTTTAGACGATGACAGACAGATGATCAACAGAAACTGACCAATGAGATCATCAGGGCGGGCTTTAGCCGATGACGGACAGATGATCAACATAAACTGACCAATGAGATCATCAGGGAGGGCTTTAGCCGATGACGGACAGATGATCAACAGAAACTGACCAATGAGATCATCAGGGCGGGCTTTAGCCGATGACGGACAGATGATCAACAGAAACTGACCAATGAGATCATCCGGGCGGGCTTTAGCCGATGACGGACAGATGATCAACAGTACCGTAATCATCACGTCATCAAAGCCGCTTGGGTTATATTTGTTCGAATCCTAAACGGAGAGCTTGTTCGTATCTGCATCACCTTCACTATTTCTCTCAGTAATGATGATCATGTTGGGTAAGTGCTCTGTGTATCATTAAATTCTTTTATTTTTTTACAACACCGGCAAAATAGTTTATTCCAGCACGTGTGCAGACAGGGTTGCCAAGTTTTTACAACAAAACCCGCCAACTACTAGCCCTAAACAATAGCTTCTCGGGGGGTTTTCCTGAAAAAAATGGCGTTTGGGGGTAAAATGTGTGTTATTTTGGCAAGGTTGCTGCTAAAATTCACACTCATGGGTCTATATATCACATAATAGTTGCTTCAATAAGCGGACATAGAAAATAACCTGCGGAAAAAAAGCGCGGACTTGGCAACACAGTGCAGTTGAGCTCTGTTGACGTCGCTCCGCTGCTCTGATTGGTTGTCGGTCTGTCCAATCGAGGTCTTTCCTGGTTGGGTTGAAACACGCCCCATAATCACAGCCCAATGGAGCATCAGACTCATATTCTGACTAGAGCTGAGGATGACCACGGCAGGCTATATAATAACACTGATACTAGTGAAATCTATATATTTAATAATATGCGTCAAATAATATTCTCAGTCTTTCCTGTGACGGGCATCCCAGACAGAAGATAATAGTTTACTTTAAATTAAATGGAAATTAAACCAATTACAGTTTGTGTAACCGAATAACCCAGGGAGTAAACTGAACACACAGCGTGAGGTTTTTTTTAACAAACAAGCCTGAAATGCACCAGGACTCTTATTTTGAAATGTCTAATAGGAGCTCATTCAAATTCAGACGAGGAGATGAAATATTTCTTACACCCGTACACGAAATATTACAGTATAAACACTGTGCAGTAAACACTGTCATGATGGATCAGCATTAGTGTCGTTCGGCGTAAATGTGTGTGAGCCTGAAAGCACAACAGCGCCACCTTCAGGCTTTGAGACATGAAGCGCTCGCATTTATTTAAAGGAAATATCTAATGCTATTTCCTGCATTCTGCCTTATTTACGCTGTTTAAGAGTTGATTCTCATGATAAACATGGAAAAAGTGTCAATAAACGAGTTGGACGTATGACAGAGTATTTCTGTGACAAACACACTCCTTCAGGATTCACAAAATATTCGGGAAATCTTCGAGTATGGCCCTGTATGACATCATAAAGGGAGGAAATCCTTATATGGGCACTTCTCCCGGATGAGCTTACACACACACACACACACACACACACACACACAAACGAGCTTGGTTCGGGCAACACCAACGTATAGTGCATGTGTGTGTGTGTGTGTGTGTGTGTGTGTAGAGAGTGTGAGAGTGTGTGTGTAATCAAACATTAATTTGCCTTCATAGCTACAGTATGAGACCAGAGTTGGAGCTGACGTCCTCTGATTGTTCGCCTCACTGACCTTTGAGGACGACGCTGATGCAGGAAGAGCCTTTAGCGTAGAGCCGCACCGGAGGCGTCTCAGGCGGCTGAGCTCCCAGAACCCTCTTCAGATGGCTGAGGCTGTAGCTGTAGATGGAGTCCTGAGAGAGGCCGAGACTGGAGCCGGGGTCCACCACCGCCAGATACTCCTGCACACACACACACACAAGAGGATGAGGAGTGTGTTTCACTTCATCTCTAAGTGTGTGTTCTGGCCCTCAGACTCACTTTAAAGGCCTGAATGACTGCCGAGTCCAGAGCAGGCCAGTCGGTGCGACCGCTGAGCTTAACGGTGCCGAGGAAGAACTCCAGCTGCTTCTGCTCCTGCCAATGAGGATCGCACATTACGGCATGGGAGTGGAACCACACATTTAAATAATAACTTATTTCTCATTTTTAACTCTTTCCCCGCTACACAGGGTTTACGTTTTTTGTGAGAAAACGCTTCCCAACCCAAAACAGCATTTTCTGTGTTTTCGCTGTCAGACACTAGGGGGCGCTATTATGCATCTTCTGAATGAGTCCTGAATCTCCTGATCAAAACACAGGCGAGGAACACGCAGAAACAAGCGATCGTATGTAATCATATGCATATGAAAAAAAAACGTGATCATCATTATTAAACATCATATAAATCAGAAGTATCTAATGTTCCTGAATGAGATGAGGAGCAGGACTGAAGCATTAGGAGTGTTGATGGACTCGATCTCCTCCTCTGAGTTTGATCATCTCTGAATCTGATCTGGAGTCAGTCTTTCACAAAAACGTGATCATCATTATTAAACATCATATAAATCAGAAGTATCTAATGTTCCTGAATGAGATGAGGAGCAGGACTGAAGCATTAGGAGTGTTGATGGACTCGATCTCCTCCTCTGAGTATGATCATCTCTGAATCTGATCTGGAGTCAGTCTTTCACAAAAACGTGATTTTCTCAGGTTTCTGTTCAAAATGTTGCTTTTTTTAAATTAAACTTACCCATATTCAAGTGTTGATAAAAGAGGAATGCAAGAGGCTAGAAAAAAACATTTTGTTTTTGTTTAAAAGAAGAGGGTCAGCTCTTTCTTTATATTATTACGATGTAAAATCATAGTTTTTCAGTGTATTCTCCTTTAAATGCTGATTTATTCCTGTGCTCAGAGCTGAATGTTCAGGATGGTTCCTCCAGTCTTCAGTGATCATGATCCTTCAGAAATCATTCTCAGATGAGGATTCATTAGGAGTGTTGGAAAAATATTTTTAAATAATATAAATCTCCTTTACTATCAATTGTAATCATTTTAACACATCCTTGCTGAATAAAATTATTATTATTTTTCGAAAAAAAGAAAGAAAAAAAGTGACTGACCCCAAATTACTGACCTGTAGTGTATATTGTTGTTACAAAAGATTTCTATTTTTAAAACATTTGCTTCTTTTTTTACGTTTTATTCATCAAAGTATTATAAAAAAGTATCTCAGGTTATGAACAAATATTAGTGAGCAGAACTGTGTCCAACACTCCTAATGAATCCTCATCTGAGAATGATTTCTGAAGGATCATGATCACTGAAGACTGGAGGAACCATCCTGAACATTCAGCTCTGATCACAGGAATAAATCAGCATTTAAAGGAGAATACACTGAAAAACTATTATTTTACATTGTAATAATATATCACAATATTAAAAAAATTCTGTATTTTTGACCAAATAAATGCAGGCTTGATGAGCAGAAGAAACTTCTTTCAAAAACATTACAGATAGTAATGTGTCCTAACCTTTGGCCTGTACTGTATATTTTTATATATATTATATATTAATGATCCCAGTAGTTTTCAGTATGCATGTGATCGTGCGGCTTACATCTTTGAAGAGGTTCTGATGGGGTAAGCGGACCAGAACCCTGACCAGACTCTCATCCTTCTGTAGCGTTGTGGTTGGGCTCTGAAACACATCTGACAGAACAACAGAGACTAAAGTCAGGTAGAGTTAAATACAGACTGTAACCAGGCACATTTACTCGAGTACTTTATCATTCGATAAAATCACTCGATTATCAATTATTTTAACTTCACTCCATCTGAAAGACAAATATCGTCCTCTTTACTCCACTACATTTCTATCAAGGTCCTCGAAGTGGAAAGTCGTTTCTGTCGCAGCTTTGAAAGTCAGTGGATGATTTTTTTCTTCTTTAAAAGGTTTTTTGTAGTTGTTTTTGCAGACAGTCTATTAGTAATCTCTCTTATAGAGTCATGTAAAGTTTGAACTTTTTTTGAACACTGATCAGTTCATAGCAAAATGGAAGAAGACGGTTCCTCGGCACAGTGTGTGCACTCATAGCCATATTTTGAAAGTATGTTTCAGTTTAAAAAAATATTTTAGTTAGCATACACTTGATGCATGTCTTATAAATTGTTAAAAAATGTCTGGGAGAAAGAGAAGAGTAAAGTTGTGAGAATATCAGATGTGTATCAGTGTATTGGATCCGTGCATTCGGCCTTAACCCTTTCGCACGTACGTTCTTAAAAATAAGACTGGCAGCCTGGCGTGAGTTTTTTTATTGCGACCGTTATTATGCAATGACATGCGTTCTAATTTCCATGGTAACACACATCAACCTTGACACGTGAGTTTTTGCAGTGACGCAGTCACAATGGCGCTCGTGGTGGATGACCGCGTGCAGGTGAGCGCTCTATGAATGTTTTGCTTTATTTTTTTAATTCAAAACCTTTCACATTATTTGTTAGCGTGTACACACTATGGTTGACATGTTTATGTTGCTATTTTTTCCCCACTGCTTTGAATTTCGCTTGCACACGGCATTTTGCATCTCCCTCACAACATCCGCGTGTCAAATGGTGAGTATATTTTAGTTTTTTTCCTCCTATTTTGGAGCACATATAATTATTTACAAACATGCAATAAATATGAATAAAGATATTTAAAAAATTCTCTTGTAAAACGAACAGTACTCAAAAATGTGGACGTTCAAATGTCATGTTTGTCATTTTGCACATTGCAAATATGCTCCGTGCATTCGGTAAAGTTATTAGGGTTCAGTTGGCTTGATACGTAACATGAATATATTATTTGTTTTAGTGTTTATATTGTTACTGAGTTTCATATTTCACTAGCAAAGCAGAGAAAAGCTATATGGTCACGCCTCACTGACTATTAGCTTGCATATAGTTTAAGTTACATGATGTCAAATGCATACATGATGACCTTTTCTCTGCTTTGCTAGTCAGAATGTGTTGTATAAGTTTAGCATAATTAAAACGTATGTCTTTTGTTAAAAAGAAATTGCAAAATGTACACATTTCATTCATGTTTTATTAAATCTCCTCAATTTAAGCTAAATGTTTTTTTGTTTAGACTATTATACATATATACACTTTCTAATAAAACTACAAAACAAATTATAAATATAATTGCAATGAACAACAATCAAAATAGTATTATAAACAAAACAATAAATATACTGTTCTCCAGCAGCCCTCTCATCAGGTTCGTCTTGAATTGCAGGGAGGTGATTTCCTTTCCTACTCACAGTAGAACAAATCCATAGGGCGTAAGGAAGAGGATAGAATAGTATGTGACAGTGTGATCTGTTTATTATTGTACATTTGTTTATAGAGGGTATGCATGTGACCTCACCGTCAGCTGGCATGTAAACACCTTATATCTTATACCTTAATCGCAATATTGCCTCTCTGACCAAAGTGCATGTGCGCGGACATATACGGATGCTGTGCGTTGTTCACACAACTTCATGAATGAACTCTGTGACATTATTCTGAAGTTTTCTCTTCTCCAAATCACTAAACACTGTCAACACAACCCGCTGTGCAGTCTCTGCTCCTTATCTTCATCCAGATGGAGAGAACGTGACGACAACGTAGGCCAACCCGGCATTGCGATGTTCATCAGGGTGCTGAATAATATCTTGTACAGCCATAAAGATGTATTTTGAATTGCTAGCAGATTTAAACAATGGCCAGTAACATGCATGATGTATGCCTATATGAGTGTGGTATAACTTATTAGCAAATAATAAAAACTATTAGAAGAGAGATTTAAAAAAAACCTGTTATAATTTAATTAATTCTTTATTTAGTTATAATTGAATTAAAATATTTTAGTTATAATTAAATTAATTTATGGACTGACACAATCTGTTCAGTAAACCACTGTTTAAAAAAAAAAAAAAAAAAAAAACTATTTTATATTTAGTTTTCTCTCCCCTGCTGTACCGAACCGTGACTTCAGAACCGAGGTGCATACCAAACCGTCAGTTATGTTTACCATTACACCCTTAGTATATTGTATTTATTTAAAGCATTCACAGGCAAATTTGATTTATGTATTTTACTGGTTTCAAAATCAGGCATGTAAAAATGCCAGGAAATGTTCTTGTCAATATCCATGGATCACTGGATCTTTGGTAAGTTTTAAGCACCACTATATCAAGTCTAAGCTTTAGTTTAAACTGAAACTTGTTTACTCGTTGTTTACACCGGTTCCCCTATTAAATCCAGTCACGCAGCAGCTCTTTTGCCACTCACTCAGGAAAGTGACATCCATGCATACCCTTTATAACACTTTTGTTTACATTAATTGAAAATGTGATCAATTTTTTTTATCTTGTTTATATTCTTTGATTTATAGAAATATCTTACCAGTAATTTGCCGGTAGACAATGTGGCTGTTCAGTAAAACTGTGTCAAGTAGGTGAAAGAAGATATTTTTGTACCACTTGGTAGACTTTCTGGTGCATTCAAGAAAACCAGTCATCATGTCCGCTTTGTCAACTGCTCCCATCTTTTTGTTGTACACCAGCACACAGACTGGCTTCATCTTGGCTTGCCCAGTGATGTGATCCAGCTTCCCTGTGGCTGCCATACCAGTTGGGTGGACAGTGGTAAGGACATGGACGTCTCTCTTATCATGCTATTTGACTGCCAACTGTGATCCATTTTCCTTGAGTTCCACATTACCCTTTGTCATTCTACAGGCGAATGTTGGCATCCCTTTGCGGTTTGCACACACAGTCCCACAAGCTCCAGTGCCAAGAGACAAGGTTCTGGAAAAGTGTGGGACTACTGTACCAGTTATCCACATAAAGGACATGACCCTTTCTGAGGTAAGGTCCTAGTAGTGTCATTACAACAGACCCAGAAATCCCAAGTCCTTGGTGGTGTTTTATGGCACTGGTAGATCTGGAGTAAATGATCATGTCCTGCACATAACCAGTGAGCACATCACACAAAACAAAAAACTTGACCCCAAATCTGTGCCGTTTAGATGGAATGAACTGACGAAATGCCAGCCTGCCTTTCCACTTCATCAGAGATTCATCAACACACAGATCCCGGTATGGCACAAAAATGCGATGAAAGGAGGAGGTGAGAGCAGTAAAAATATTTCTGATTTTTTTCAGAGGGTCATTTAAAACTGCTGTTGCATTGTTTGAACAGTGAAGACAGCAGAGGAGCAGAAGGAATCGGTCCTGTGAAAACAAAGACCCGAAAAATGGTGTCAAGAGCATGGGGTCTGTGCTCCAGTAATCCCGAGCTTGAAGGTTCGGGGGAAGGTCTTCATCACTGTCACTCTCTGCCTCACTGTCAAAATTCTCCTCATCAGAATTAAAAAAAACTCCTCTATTTCCTCACTTGTCAGTTGTCTTCTTTTGAAAAAATTGTCTTGCTTTTTCTCTGAAGTAGTTAAAAACTGGTAAATTGTATTAAAATTGTGTCTGCAGTGGGTACCAACGTGAGCGTGAGGTAACAGTGACATAACTTGTCAGCAGGAAAAAATGCTTGCAATGCATGTTTTACATTTAAATTTATGCATTTGGCAGACGCTTTTATCCAAAGCGACTTAAATTGCATTTTAAGGTACACATTTTACATTTTTGTCAGTTTTTGCTTTCCCTGGGAATCGAACCCATGACCTTGGCGTTGCTAGCACTATGCTCTACTGTTTGAGCTACAGGAAAGGTTTTATTTTATTATTTTTCATTAAAATATTTTCAAACTTGTTAACTAAATTTAAATGGATGCAAGTTAACTCCTTATGGTTTATGTACTTATTAAAAATATATAAGTTAGAATAGATGTTCTGTAATTTATCACTAGCTGTGGGTGTGGCGCCGTCATGTGTTTACAACAGTACCAGGGAGGCAGTCAGCTGGATTTGCGACACAAGATCACCCACTTCTCCTGATTATATGTGACATTACATGAGGGAACAGCCCTAGACTGATCGTACACATGAAATGGTAGTAAATGATTGTGTTAGTTGATATGTAATGTTATAGCGGGCTAACGTTATGGGCATTTGTGCCGCGATTATGTGTTTACAACAGTGCCAGGGAGGCTAAGCTAGCTGGATTTATAACACAAGATCACCCACTTCTCCTGATATATGTGACATTACGTAAGGGAACAGCCTAGACTGATCGTTCACGTCAAAGGGTAGAAAATGATTGTTATTTGATCGGTAATATTATCACGGGCCATTTATAACACTGATATCTTGCTGTTATATATAGTAGTATGCAGTTACAAACTATATTTAGTGTTTGCTGATATTTTTGTGGTTGTGTAATATAATTTGAAGTGTATGAAACCTAAAATAAACATTAAAAGACACCGAGCGAAGTCAGTCTTTCATTCACTCAGTCTTTGGCTCAGCGCCAGTCAGCGCGCTAAAACAGATTTTAAATTTTGAATTCGGCAGTTGGTCACTGAGCGTTCTAATCGCACCGGTATGATCGTACGCACCAGGGACCAGCACAGAATGATCATACGGGTTTGATCGTACGTGTCAAAGGGTTAAAGTGACAGCAGCTTTGTAACTTTTCTACAAGTATTTAAATGAGTTTAAGTTAGTCGTCTGCTAGTGTGTCAGATGGAGCGTCACTGACTGGCTTAAACCATGATGGCATAATGTGCATTTATACAACTATAATACAATAATGCGCTGACATAAAAAATGAAATTTACTTTTGATACTTAAGTACTTTCGAAAACAAATACTTCTGTACTTTTACTTGAGCAAAGTTCTGTTTTTAAAAAGCCTTTATTGGGAATGGCTTAAGTCATTTTTTTAAATTGTAAGTGCCATACCTAATAAAGGCTTTTTAATTCATTCCTTCTCCTCTGTTTACATCTGATTGAGTGCTTTGGACCTTCCTGTTAGAGACTAAAGTGAGTTCAGGATTCAGCACACACTGATCTGTGGGTGGAGATGCCTCACCTGGGTAAGGCTCGTTCTGCCCCAAGGTTTTGCTGAAAGACGACACCGATTGCCGTGGCGACGAGACGCCCAATGAGCCGAGCCCAGAGGACTGGGAGGCGGAGCTTGGAGGTCTGGAGGCGGGGCCACCCGTCTTCAGCTGGTCGTTCTCCGCCTTCAGGTTCTCCACCGTGAGCTGTCAATGCATTTAATGATTTCAGGATTTCAATGTGCACTATGCAGTATTTTTGCAGTAAAATATCCAAAAACCACTAGGCCGGTGTTATATATTTTGTTCAGTTGAGTACTTACAATATCCCAGATGTTTCCAACTATTTGTAAATTGTGAGAAAATTGCTATTTTAACTCAGGACCGGGACGTGCCAGCATAGCGTCTGAGGGAGTCGCCTGTCAATCGCGTCATATCTGCGCTACCGTCGGTTTTATTCTGCAGAAGCGCTTTACTCTTAGCAGTGTGAACACGTCACCGCAGCGCAGAGTGAACGCACAGAGGAACGTCATAACATCATTTTAAACACACTTAAATGTATCTAATATGATAAACAGAGCTGCTTTATCTCATAATCATGACCGGAAAAAGCAGAAGTGTGCGCGCCCGGCGACTGTGTCCCGTCCCGTCATGATAAAAGTCCCGGTGCTGGCGAGCCGTGTGTGTGTGTTTAACAATCACTCCAGCGGCCGTGCTCAGCTCTACAACACTCGCTCCTGCTCTGCTTCACTACAGTAACGTTAATTACCGCATCCATCAACATGATTTCTGCCCGAGTCCTATTTTCCACCGGCTGTGATGTGAAGACCACATGTCCCACAATACTGCGCTCACACTTGGCGTCATCAAACTACGCCTTTGTTTAGAATAGGCGCCCTCCAGTGGACGGAAAGTTGCATAGTGCACCTTTAATGAGGGATCAAACAGAAAATCTTTTCTCTCCTATTTTGACCGAGCGAACCGGCTTCTTGAACACACTGTTTATTTCGTTGATTAATAATTTTTGTCAACAACATTTTTTCACTGATGACAACAAGATTGAGTTGAATGAAACAATCAACGCCGAAGAAGGTCAAAATACCAGCGCGATCAGAGATATTTACATAGAAACCTCATTCGACCGATCCGCTCGGGCACTCATGAGGCGTCTATGCAAATATATCTATGATCCCGCCGGTATTTTGACCTTCTACGGCAGAAGTAATGGCGTTGGGAACACTAGATGAGATTCGTCTGATATGAGGTAAAATAACACAAATACTGTTGTGTTTCCGGCAGAAAGCGATCGTTTCGTGTCTTAAGACATCAGTGTGTCGTCACGAGCCTCAGGGTTTAATATGGATTCGTTTGTCTGTGTGTTTTACTCTCATAGAAATACACACACCTGCATGTTGGTCCCCCCCCCCACACACACACACCTTCATGTTGGTCCCCCCACACACACACACACACACACACACACACACACACACACCTGCATGTTGGTCATGGCCTCCTGCAGCTGCTCCAGCTGATGTGCGGAGGTAAGCGCCTCCAAGCGTATATCCGTCAGCTTTCTCTCCTTCTCCCACAGCTCCGAGCGTAACTCTGACACCACCTTCTCATCCCGCTCCGTCTCCTCCTGGCCTTCACACGACCTGCCGCACACACCAAGATTACATCCCATAACGTACAAGTCAAATCATCTGTCTGTAATGTGGCCATGTCCTACCCTGATGTGGAGGGCGAGGCCTTTGCGGGGACATTCTCCACGTTGTGGTGTATTTTGGGTGAAGACGGGGCGGATGTGACCGGCGTTGCGATCTCCTCTATATCTGCGTATGGAGCTTTGGGACCCTTTTTACTGAAGGCCTTGTTGAAGGAGCTCCTCAACTGCAGGCAGAGAAAGACAAGTTTAGCAAAAGCAGCTCGTTTACAGACTGAGTCTCTCTTTGACTGTGTTTACCGGAATACTCGCCATGACGTGCATTTTTGGTTTGACCATTCAAAGCCAAACCCAATTTGAAATATTCGATATACAGTACAGGTCAAACGTTTGGACACATTACTATCTGTAATGTTTTTGAAATAAGTTTCTTCTGCTCATCAAGACTGCATTTATTTGATCACAAATACAGATTATTTTTTAAATATTGTGATATATTATTACAATTTAAAATATTTGGTTTTCAATGGATTTGTAACGAACTGCTCTGAGACAGAAGGTTGAAGATCCACACGCAGTATTTATTAAAGGGTAATCCAAAGTCGTAGTTCATTAAACAGGCAAAAGGTCATACACAGGTAGGCAGTTCAATCAGGCAAACAAAACAAGGGACAGAGGCAAAAGGGTAATCAGAGACAGGCAAGAAATCCAAAGAACCAAGAAATATGAAACCATAGAAACGCTCAGAAATGCAGTTGACACTAAACAAGACTTCGCCCTGAATGACAGCGATAACCAGGCTTATATAGGCAGAGGTAATGAGGTGATGAGACACAGGTGTAAACAGTGAGTGCTAATGAGTCCGGGCAAAGGATTATGGGTAATGTAGTTTGTGATGGCGTGACAGTCAGGGCTGGAGTGCCCTCTGGTGGTGATCACGGGCACTAACGCTGATGAATTGTGACAGTATTCTCCTTTAAATGCTGATTTATTCCTGTGATCAGAGCTGAATGTTCAGGATGGTTCCTCCAGTCTTCAGTGATCATGATCCTTCAGAAATCATTCTCAGATGAGGATTCATTAGGAGTGCTGGACACAGTTCTGCTGACTAATATATCTGAGGAATAAAAGGCTCAAAAGAACTGCATTTATTCAAAATAAAAACATTTTCAAATAATGAAATCTCCTTTACTATCAATTTTTTTTATCAATTTAACACATCCTTGCTGAATAAAATTATTGATTTATTTCAAAAAAAAAAAAAAAAGTGACTGACCAGTAGAGTATATTGTGGTTACAAAAGATTTCTATTTCTTTTTTTATTTTACGTTTTATTCATCAAAGTATTATAAAAAAGTATCTCAGGTTATGAGCATATATTAGTGAGCAGAACTGTTTCCAACACTCCTAATGAATCCTCATCTGAGAATGATTTCTGAAGGATCATGATCACTGAAGACTGGAGGAACCATCCTGAACATTCAGCTCTGATCACAGGAATAAATCAGCATTTAAAGGAGAATACACTGAAAAACTATTATTTTACATTGTAATAATATATCAATATTAAAAAAAATCTGTATTTTTGATCAAATAAAAGCAGGCTTGATGAGCAGAAGAAACTTATTTCAAAAACATTACAAATAGTAATGAGTCCAAACTTGTGCTCTGCAAAAAATGCTTTTCTTACTCAGTATTTTTGTCTTGTTTTTAGTCAAAATATCAAAAAATTCTTAAATCAAAGAAGTATTTACTAGACAAGCAAAAGTAATTGTCTTGTTTTGGGGAAAAATAACTAAAAATGAAGAGAGTTTTTGATTAAAATAAGATAAATATTCTTGTTTTCTGTTTGAATTAAGATTATTTTTCTCACCCCATTGGCAGATTATTTATCTTATTTTAAGCAAAAACTCTCTTCATTTAGAGTTATTTTCCCCAAAACAAGAGAATGACTTTTACTTGTCTAGTAAATGTTTCTTAATGTGAGAATTGTTTGATATTTTGACTAGAAACAAGACAAAAATACTGAGTAAGAAGAGCATTTTTTGCAGAGTTGCCTGTACTGTATATCGCCCATCCCTAGAATGCGGATTTGACCAACTCCATTATTACTGCACTTCAGAGTTATTGTAATGAGTGCTGCACACACACGCACACGCACACGCACACGCACACGCACACACACACACGAATGATAATGTTAAAGAGCACGGCTGGAAAACGTCTCCTGTAAACTGCATGTGTAAATTAGACTAGCACTTACCCATGAGCCACACAAATGGCTTCTGATTGGTTTATTTCGTTAGCAAACATGTAATTGCATTCGTTCTGCATCAGAGCGTCCACCAATCTTTCAATTAAAGCATTCAAACAGCAAAAGTAGTGCATATTAAACTGAATCTGTCTTTCTCAGCTGGGTTATTGTCAGCTAGAATCATGAATTAAATAAAATGAACTGAAATACTGAAATGAGAAAATATTAATAAATACTATAATAGTACATCAATAATATGTGACCCTGGAGCACATCAGCAGTCATAATCTCACGGGTATATCTGTGCTGATAGCCAACAATACATCATAAGGGTCAAAATTATCCATTTTTCTTTTATGCCAAAAATCATTAGGATATTAAGATCATGGTCCATGATGATATTTAGTAAATGTCCTACTGTAAATATCTCATAAATGTATTATTAGTAGTAATATGCAGTGCTAAGGACTTCATTTCGACAACTTTAAAGGAGATTTTCTCAATATTTAGATTTTTTGCATCCTCAGATAAAAAGGCCAAAAAGTAATGGCAAATATTTTTGAAACAAAAAAGCTTGTTGAATAAAAAATATGCATTGCATTAACTGTGCTTGTATTTTAATGCATTATATTTTTAGGACTTGCATTTTTATGGGCTAATATTCAACATTGTTGTATATTTATGATGTTTAAAAAACAATGAACACATTTTCATTATTACAAAAATCAATATTCATATTTACCTCTCAGATTTCACTTCCACATCTGTTTAAAAAATACAATCTATAATTTGTTCAATAAATTCACTTCCACAAGTTTGGGTGCTAACTAAAGATGATTTATTCAGCTTTCAGGTGAAGTTTAAATCTCTTATGACTGGTTTTGTGGCCCAGAGTCACAGATGGTGTCTACTCTGATGCTCGTCTGCAGGAAATGATGAAATGAAAGGATCATTTTCAGACATATTGACTGAGTTTTGTCCATATATTGCTAGTTTGGTGAGATGCTGATGTGTGTCTGTTGGATGGGATGGGTAAGTAACTCACCTCATAGACCTTTAATAGGAGCAGGGAAGCAAAGGGAAGAGATCACAGTCACACTTAACCGCATGATAGCAAACAATAACCTACATATAGCACACATTCAGGCATTCTGTCATTATTGGCAGAGCAGATTTAATGCAACAACAGCGGTGTTACAAACACATTAACGATTAACAAAATATCGTATCCCTGCCGGAACAAACATACTGTACTTGTTAAACGTGGCCAGACTATCTATCCACATTATTTCCCAATATCCCAGAATATAGCGAGCGAGAGAGTTTTCACCTGGTGTGAAGATACCACACTCAATGACTCACTAATAACTGAATAAATATCACTAATGGCTGTTATTATGATATCAAAACCAATCTCTGGTTTCTACTAGAGGCAAACAGAAAGATGAACTGCTATATCAGAGGATTAAATGTTTACCTCTACATTTATTATCTGTCATTCCAAGGTGTAACCACTAGATGGCCGTATAGCTCTCTCTCTCTCTCTCTCTCTCTCTCTCTCTCTGAGTCGCAGTGTGTGTGTGTGTGTGTGTGTGTGTGTGTGTGTGTGTGTGTGTGTGTGTGTGTGTGTGTGTGTGTGTGTGTGTGTGTGTGTGTGATGCGTAAGTTTAGGGGCAGGGGCAGTGTGTGTGTGTGTGATAGGTAGGTTTAGGGGCAGGGGCAGTGTGTGTGTGTGTGTGTGTGTGTGTGTGTGTGTGTGTTGCGTAAGTTTAGGGGCAGGGGCAGTGTGTGTGTGTGTGATAGGTAGGTTTAGGGGCAGGGGCAGTGTGTGTGTGTGTGTGTGTGTGTGTGTGTGTGTGTGTGTGTGTGTGTGTGTGTGTGTGTGTGTGTAGGTGTGTGTGTGTGTGTGTGTGTGTGTGTGTGTGTGTGTGTGTGTGTGTGTGTGTGTGTGTGTAATGGGTAGGTTTAGGGGCAGGGGCAGTGTGTGTGTGTGTGTGTGTGTGTGTGTGTGTGTGTGTGTGTGTGTGTGTGTGTGTGTGTAATGGGTAGGTTTAGGGGCAGGGGCAGTGTGTGTGTGTGTGTGTGTGTGTGTGTGTGTGTGTGTGTGTGTGTGTGTGATAGGTAGGTTTAGGGGCAGAGGCAGTGTGTGTGTGTGTGTGTGTGTGATAGGTAGGTTTAGGGGCAGGGGCAGTGTGTGTGTGTGTGTGTGTGTGTGTGTGTGTGTGTGTGTGTGATAGGTAGGTTTAGGGGCAGGGGCAGTGTGTGTGTGTGTGTGTGTGTAATGGGTAGGTTTAGGGGCAGGGGCAGTGTGTGTGTGTGTGTGTGTGTGTGTGTGTGTGTGTGTGTGTGTGTGTGTGTGTGTGTGTGTAGGTATAAGGGCAGTGTAGGGGCATAGAATGTACAATTTGTACAGTGTAAATTCCATCATGCCCATGGAGAGTCCCCACAATTCACAAAAGCACAACATGGAACAACACACACTCTCACACACGCACGCACACACGCACGCGCACACACACAAACGTGGAAAAATAAAAAATCACCGACAGATCGGGCTGGGATTATCATCTAGGCAACTGTATTAGGTTTGCATTTGGATACGACCCACACATTAGACATCTTTGATCCGCTAACGCCCATAAATGACCAGAGTCTCTGAATCATCCTCACCCAGCTCTTCTTCTTCTTCTTCTTGGCTTCCTGTTCCTTCAGGCTGCCGGCGCTGGAGTGACTGGTGATGCTGTTCAGACTGGAGATGCTCTCTGACGAGTTCTGCCGGTCCATCTGCAGCTCTGGGAGAAAAATACAAGAGGTTTATACATTAAATCATTAAATACTAAAGAACATCATTAATTAAAAATGGTCTTAAAGGGATAGCTCACCTTAAAATGAAAATTAGCCCATGATTTACTAACCCTAGGTGTGTATGACATTCTTTTTTTAGACAAATAAAAGTTGAGTTATATTAAAGCTACACTGTGTAACTTTTTTAGTTTATTCTTAGCTAAAAACACTTAGTTCTTTCAAAAATATATGTGCTCATTAATGTATATTTACTTCTTTCTAGTAATAAAGTATTCTCGTAAGTTTATAATATGCCATTGAAAACACATACGGGTGAGGGGTTCGAATGCCGGCCGCCATGTTGCTCCTCCATCTTGAAAGTACAGTAGCCAAAGAGGGACATACCCGTAAATTCAAGCTTCGCCTTTCGCGTTTTAACACTCGAAGGCACTTATGAACGAGGTCGAACTGGATGTTAATCTTGGACTAAATCGGCCACCGTAGGAGTTAAAACGAAATCAGAATTGAGAGGAACAGAAACTAATATTCACTGGATGGCCATATACCTTTACACCGCTAGATGGGGGAAAATATCATACAGTGGAGCTTTAAGAAAGTCCTGGCTAATCCATAGGCGTTTCTCAATGTCAAGGCTGCTTCCTTGGAGGGACGGATCCTTCCAAGTCACTTCCTTCAGAGGCGAGGCGAGGCTCCTCTATAGCATTCGGAGAACACGTAAACGGAACAGGCTAGCAAGTGCACGTCATTGCGTCAGTGAAAAGGTCCGTTGGCCATCAATAACGTTATGTGTAACGTTATTTGTATTTTTTTTAATATCAATACAGTTGTAATTTGTACCGGCATTTAAACGTTAAACTTTACTTATATTTACTACGGTTATAACAAATGTTTGGTAACGTAAATAAAAGCATTGTGGCAATCAGCGAGGTGAGGGGCCGTGAGAGCGGGCCGGTGGAGTGATGATGAGCGGCAGCTGATCGCCACACCGGTCTCGGCTCACGGCGGAGTGACGGGAGTATAAATAGAGGAGCGTGGAAGACGAGAGAGGACCAGGCCTGGACTTTATGTTATGGTTTGTTTATGGTTTATTATGTGTGTGCGGGCAGTCGCCCGTGAGGGGCTGCCCGCGTTACTTTCATTTTGTTTATTATTTATTATAAAGTTGTTGAACGTTCGCCGGTTCCCGCCTCCTTCCTTCCCATCTACAAACCCCGATACAAGCATATTGCCCCGTTCACGCTCCGACTCCGCCAATGTCTTAAGATAGCAAAGCTGCGCGCATAGGATTGTGGGTGATTTGAGAACGCGATGGCTACTCATATGCAACTCTTTCCTGGCATATTTTTCGAACGAAGGACTCAGTCCTTGGTTGAAATTCGGAGGATCCTCGACATTGGAACAGTCCTTCGTCGGATGTTGATAACGTGGCATCCTTGGAATTCTGGCTTCCGAGGATCCTTCCTTGACATTGAGAAACGCCTCATGTTTTATAATGGCAGGGATTGTTGCTCTGTTTTTAAATTTTAAAATATGGATATTTTTCTTACACAAACGCATCAATTATATGACGTTAGTTATATGACGGACAGATGCACTTTTATGGACTTTAACAACAGAGCGACAATCACCGCCATTATAAAGCTGGAATGAGCCAGGACTTTTTTTAATATAACTCAACTTTTATTCGTCTGAAAGAAGAATGTCACACACACCTAGGGTGAGTAAGGCCCCGTCCAGACGAAGTCAGCGCTTTCCTAATCCGATCTTTTTTTTTCCTCGTTTCAAGAAATATCTGCGTCCACACGAGATTACAAAAACGGACTAAAAACGATGTAGTTTGCATGCCAGGCCAGTGTGTGGCGCTGTAATTCTGCCACATAAATACACTAAAAACGGAGAAGAAGAGTTGTGGCTAGAAGGGGTCAGAGGTGAGGCAAAATCTCACAATAAAATAACAATAAATACATTTGCTACTTAACAGATGTGTTTTATTAACGCCTACACCTACCCCGACCCTAAACTTACCCTTACAGTAATGCAGATACGGTTATTAAATGACGCGATATTGATGTGCGCATGCCCAGTGCCCGTAGTTGTATCCTTTACTTCTTTCACCGTGCTGGACGTAGTGTGATAACATCACCGCTTCAGAAAATATACGGATTCGCTGTACACACGAAGACGGAAGATGATCGTTTTCAGATTTACCCACTCTGGGTCCCGGTTTCGAAAAATATCAGATGCATGCTTCTAAAACGCCAGATCCGTGTGGACGAAACGCTGATACGGTACAAACTTTATACGTATACAGCTGAACGCGTCTCCGTGTGGACGGGGCCTAAATCATAGGCTAATTTTCATTTTTAGGTGAGCTATCCCTTTAATGATCTGGTTGTGTTGGCTGTGACACCTTTGGGTGTGGTGGGGGGGGCATCGAGGGGCCCTTGAACGAGACTCGGGGCTTCTGTGTTCTTGCACGTCAACACCTCTATGGTTTCCCTCAGGTCCTGTAGCTCAGAATCCTGAAATCATAAGGCCAAGATAAATTAACTGTACTCACCAAGGCGGCATTTATTTGATCAAAAAACACAGGAATATTGTGAAATATTATTAAAAATGTAAATCATCTGTTATCTGTGAATATATAGTAAAGTGTGTAGTAAAATGTAGTAAAATATGTAGTATGTAGAATATGTAGTAAAATAGTTCCTGTGATCAAAGCTGAATTTATCATCATTACTCCAGTCTTCAGTGTCACACGATCCTTCACTAATCATTCTCAGATGAGGATCTGATCAGCAACACACATTTATTTTTATCAACGTTGAGAACTGTTCATATTTTTGTGGAGACTGTCTTACATTTTATTTCTCAGGATTCTTTGATGAATAAAAAGTTCAAAAGAACAGCATTAATTTGAAATAGAAGTTTTTTTTGTAACGTTATAAATTTCTTAAGACACTTTTGATCAATTTAATGCATCCTTGATGAATAAAAGTGTAATTTTTTTTTTTACAAATTACATTTTTAGGCTGCTCTGCCTCAGCGGTCTAACAGCGCTAGTCAATGTCAAAATGACAGAGATAGCCAATCAAATCAAAGGAGGCGGGGCTTAATTTTGACAGACGATGAGTGCGAATTCAAACGTTTTGACCTGTCGGAGCAGAGTAGACCAATCACAAAAGACTGGCCATCTGACCAATCAGAGCAGGCTCACAGAAAGGAGACACTGAATCCGTCTAGTCGTTTGAGTGTCAGAGAAAAATGTGGTGTTGTGCAGTGTATGCTATGAGAAAAAGAAAGTGTTTTTGACCTTTGATGCATGTAAACCTGTTGTAGGAGAATTCTGAAACAAAATTAGGAACCTTTAAAATAGCATAACGGGCATTTAAAATAAAAACACCAATAAATCAATGTTCAAGAGCTTATGGCCTGGCAGTAAACTGACCTTCTGCTCAGAAGTGACCGATAGAGTCTGCAGTCGAGCTGTCATGAGGGCCAGGCTCTGTTCAAACGCAGCCACCAGGTTAGCCTGCAGACAGGGACAGGTTAGTGTCTGACACACACACACACACTCAGACGCGTGTGTGTCTCCATCTGGACATCTGGGAAGGAGCGACGGGAAAGGACGGGAATCAAAACAGCTCTTGAAATGAATGGATGGATAGATGGATGGTGACCTTCAGGCTGGAAAGGTTGCCATGTTGACAACACACACGCTACAGAAGAGTGTGTGTGTGAAAGAGACGATGGACTCATCCTGATAAAAACACACAATATCCATCATGCTTCTCACTCCGACTCCGGCCGCGCATGCTACTGCATCACATACTAAACTAAAAACTCTCCCGCGTGATGCTGTGGCTGGTTGCCAGGGTGTTTCTAGGTGGTGTGAGCTTATGGTTGCTATGCAGTTGTTCTCAGTGGTTTCTAGGTTGTGATTGACAGGGCATTGCTATGTGGTTGCTAAGGTGTTCTGAGTGGTTACCGTGTGATGGATTTGCTGTGCGATTGATCAGGTTTTCTCACTGGTGGGTAGTTGCTTAGGAATGGCTAGTGGTGTTGCTCTGCGGTTACTTGGGTGCTCTCAATAGTTGCCAGATTATTGCCAAGTGGTTGATAGGATATTATGTATGGTTGCCACTGCATTGCCATGCTTTTGCTTGTGCTTTGCTGTTGCAAGGGTGTTACTAGTGCGTTACTAGGGTGTTACTAGGGAGTTTTACGAATGGTTGCCACGGCATTACCATGCGTTTGCTTGTGTTGAGTGTTGCTATGCTGTTTCAAGGGTGTTCGGTGTGGTTACTAGGGCGTTGCTATGCAATGTGTTCTGAGTGGTTACTAGGGTGTTGCTATGCAATGTGTTCTGAGTGGTTACTAGGGTGTTGCTATGAAATGTGTTCTGAGTAGTTATTAGGGCATTGGATTTATGTGATCACAGTGGTTGCTAGTGTTACGAATGGTTGCCACGGCATTGCCATGCTTTTGCTTGTGTTGAGTGTTGCTATGCTGTATCAAGGGTGTTTGTTGTGGTTACTAGGGCGTTGCTATTCAATGTGTTCTGAGTAGTTACTAGGGCATTGCTATGAAATGTGTTCTGAGTGGTTACTAGGGCGTTGCTATGCAATGTGTTCTGAGTAGTTACTAGGGCGTTGCTATTCAATGTGTTCTGAGTGGTTACTAGGGCATTGCAATGAAATGTGTTCTGAGTGGTTACTAGGGCGTTGCTATGCAATGTGTTCTGAGTGGTTACTAGGGCGTTGCTATGCAATGTGTTCTGAGTGGTTACTAGGGCGTTGCTATGCAATGTGTTCTGAGTGGTTACTAGGGTGTTGCTATGCAATGTGTTCTGAGTGGTTACTAGGGTGTTGCTATGCAATGTGTTCTGAGTGGTTACTAGTACACTGGATTTGCTATGTGGTTGCTTGGGTGTTCACAGTGGTTGTTAGAGTGTTACGAACGGTTGCCACAGCATTGTTATGTGGTCACTAGGGTGCCATTTAGTGGTTGCAAGAGCATTGCTAAATGGTTGTTAGGATGTAGTGAATAGTTCCAGTACACTATTCCATGTTGTTGCTATGTAGTTGTTGTTGTATTCTGAGGTTGTATTCAAGCAGTTGCTAGGGTATTTCAAGTGGTTTCAAAGGTGTTTTGGGTGGTTGCTAAGGGTGTTCTTGGTGGACATTGAAAGCACAAATGATGCAATACAAGTCACACACAAAATTGAATACTCTGGGTTAGGGGTTTGCTCAATTAAGCAAAATCAACTTTAACCCTCATTAGTGCATTTATATCTGTTGCGGTCGCCACTTTCAGCACTAATGCCTGTTTTGGAAGCGCGAGTAATGCATGAGGGGAAAAAAATGAAAGTTTACAGAGTTTCAGTGACATTATTACATTTATATCCGTTTTGCAAATATTGAATTCTCTTTCAAGTCTTGCGCTTAAACGGACAAACTCACACAAGAAGTATGTCAGCATGTCCATCTTGATGAGTATCCAAGCAGACATAGTCTGAATATGCCTTAAGAGGACTTTATAGAGTCGAGAAAGACGAGCATATCCCTGCATTAGGTCTTAAAGGGGCAGTAGCCTTTACTGCTGTCTGTTTAATGTCAAACAAAAGATAAGGACATCACTCACTACTCTTGATTGAATAGCTTTTGTAAGCTTTATAAGGATTCATCTTTAACTAATCTATTTTTCGGTTTCGATTTTGATTTTGGTGCAACAATACATGTGACAAATAACGTTATACGTGACGTCAGTAACATTATAATCGGGTATGGTCTATTACTGAACCGATATGGAATCGTCCTCGTCTGCATCGCATCAAAGAAACGGTTAATTTCAGCACCCCTAATGCCTACTTCACATCATCATTCAGCGCCACACTAAAGCTGATGATACGGGGTAACTTTTGGAGCAATGTTGCTGAAAGACGCTGCTTGGGCACTTTCCCATTGAGGTTGGGCAACACACTGCAAAAAATGCTCTTCTTACTCAGTAATTGTGTCTTATTTCTAGTCTAAATATCAAAAAATTCTTAAATAAAGATGCATTTACTAGATAAGTAAAACAAAATAAGATATTTTTCCTTGTTTTGTTGAAAATAAAATCTAAATGAAGAGAGTTTTTCCTCAAAATAGGTAAAATGATCTGCCAATGGGGTGAGAAAAATAAAGTTGTTTCTTGTTTCCGTCCCAAACAGAAATTTTGTTTTCCTTATAAGACAAGCAAAAAATATCGTATGTAATTTTACTTATCTAGTAAATGCATCTTGATTTAAGAATTTTTAGATATTTAGAAAGAAATACTAAATAAGAAGAGCATTTTTTGCAGGGCATATTTCTATCTGGATATCCAAAAATAAACATATTGCCCATCCTCAACGGGAAAATACCCGCAGCAACATCGCTTGGCAAAATTGCTGGGCAACATTGCTCACAAAGTTTCCCCGTGTATCGTCAGCATAAGGGCAGGGAGGCCTACGAGGGCACACACACATGCAACAGCGACGGATGGGCTGCGAGTGACAGAACAAACCTGGCCTGCCTGCAACAGCCAGAAACGCCAGGAATCAGCCAATCATCAGAGGCCGGAGAGGACACCAGCCGGGGAGAGAGGGAGAGCGCTGTTAGGACTATAGGGCCACAACTCTCCATCACACACACACACACACACGCACGCACAACATTCTGCATTTTTATTTTCTAAAAAAAAAAAACTCCTCCTGTGTGATTTATAAGCCTTTTGTAAAGTGGGGCCATGGGTAATGTCCTCATATTTCACCCTCTCCTGTAATACCTGTGTCATACCCATGGCATTATACACATTTGTGTCCTCATATGTCACAAAAACATGCCCACACACACACACACACACACACTTAAACACGCGCACACACACACGCACGCACGCACTGGGATCAGCATCAGGTGATTTACAGTTTAAAGCACAGTCACTGAAAAAATGCTCTTCTTACTCAGTATTTTTGTCTTGTTTCTAGTTCAAATATCTAAAAATTCTTACATTAAGAAACATTTACTAGACAAGCAAAAGTAATTGTCTTGTTTTGTGGAAAAATAACTCAAAATGAAGAGAGTTTTTGCTTAAAATAAGATAAATAATCTGCCAATGGGGTGAGAAAAATAATCTTGTTTTCTGTTTGAATTAAGATTATTTTTCTCACCCCATTGGCAGATTATTTATCTTATTTTAAGCAAAAACTCTCTTCATTTGGAGTTATTTTTTCCCAAAACAAGACAATTACTTTTGCTTGTCTAGTAAATGTTTCTTAATGTAAGAATTTGTAGATATTTGAACTAGAAACAAGACAAAAATACTAAGTAAGAAGAGCATGTTTTGCAGTGTGCAGCCCTACTCAGTAGTGTTGTAGTCAAGACCAGACCAGACCAGACCAGACCAGACCAGACCAGAACTCCTTAAATTAACCCAAAAGATCCATCTACTATCTGAGAAAGGACTTATATTTTATTTATAAATGTGATTAGATTAGTAAGAAACTATAGCGCTGTTACCAATCAAACCACTGACGATAAAATGAAATCTGAAACAATTACACCTAATTTAACATTAAAACATTAACATAATTTAACATTCGCAGAATCATTTATTCAACCGATTTGTTCAAAGCAGCTGATTCATTTAATAACAAAATGTTGCCGAATTAGCAAAGACATAGTTTAAAATCTGTCATTTAATATTAACTTATTGTTTATTAAACGTTTGGATAAATCTGACATTTAATATTAACTTATTGTTTATTAAACGTTTGGATAAATCTGTCATTTAATATTAACTTATTGTTTATTAAACATTTGGATAAATCTGTCATTTAATATTAACTTATTGTTTATTAAACATTTGGATAAATCTGTCATTTAATATTAACTTATTGTTTATTAAACGTTTGGATAAATCTGACATTTGCAATCACGCTTGTCTTCATGAAAACAGATCTCTTGCTCTTGTGATATTGCTTATTTATATGTAAAAAAAAAACTAAATCTCAGAATTTTGTGGGCATGTATATACATTTTGGCCATTTTTGAGATAATGCTGCATTGCTTTTGAACCCGGCAGCAAAGTTGAAGTTAGTGATTGTGTTTTAAGCATTACATTTTACATGAGATCACATTAATGATGTTAAATCAGACAATGCACCTGCAATTTAGGGATATCCTCGCAGTTGTGGTCTTGAGATAAAATCCAGAATCCAAGACAAGACCAAGACCTTCAAAAACTGGTCTTAAGACCGGTCTCGAGTACTACAACACTACTACTCAGACAGGACTACTTTTCCCTGAGGTAAAGATGTATAGATGATTTTAATCCTGCTCGAATCCCACTGGGAAAACTAATCCTGCCTGTAGATGAGCGTCAGCGCAGTGTGTGACTGAAGCCAGGCGAGCTGAAAGCAGGTTAGTGTGAGAAGTGATCAATTACTGACACCAGAGACACAGATTTAAAACATTAGACATATTATAATGATCAGCATTGCACGGCAGCACTCATTCATTCATTTATAATCCTGGGGAAACAAGCAATGATTATTGAATAGTTTAGAAAAGTGGTAGAATGTAGAAATGCTGGTGAGAGTGATAAACAAACAGAACAACATATTATGGACATTAAAAGGGTTAATTCACAAAAAAAAAAAAAATCTGTCATTAATTACTGACCCTCATGTCAATCCCGTAAGACTTTCGTTTATCTTTAGATCACAAATCAGGATGTTTGAATGAAATCTGAGAGGTTTCTGTCCCTCCAACGACAGATACGCAACTTCCACTGACCCTTAAAAAAGTTCATTAAAGGATGAGTTCACTTTAAAATTAACATGTCCTAATAGTTTCCTCATCCCATCTCATCCCAGATGTTCATGTCTTTCTTTCTTCAGTGGAAAAGAAATGAAGTTTTTTGAGGAAAACATTCCAGGATGTTTCTCCACATGATGGACTTCAATGGGAACCAACGGCTGAAGGTCCAAATCAATGAGGAAGAGCTTCAGAGACTCTGATGATCCCAGAGGAGTAGAGTCTGATCCAGACAAACCGTCCAACATTTATAAGAAAAAATAACAATTTATAATAACTTTTTAACCTCAAATGCTCAACTTTGTTGTTGTTTGTCCGTCGGAACGGTCACATGACGTAGGTGGAAGTGCCGACCCAGTGTTCAAACGAATGTGCAAAGACTAAATCAAACGCCCTTTACACAAATAAAGGGAAAACAACGATGACGGACGAGAACATGAGATGGAGTTTTTCACACTTCCACCTTCGTCACATGACCTTTCCGATGTGACATCATCAGACGCCGTGAAGAAGCACAACACCGAAGTCGAGCATTTGAGGTTAAAAAGTATTTTTGTTTTGTCTGGATCAGACTCTACTCCTCTGGGATCATCAGAGTCTCTGAAGCTCTTCCTCATTGATTTGGACCTTCAGTCGTTGGTTCCCATTGAAGTCCATCATGTGGAGAAAAATCCTGGAATGTTTTCCTCAAAAAACTTCATTTCTTTTCCACTGAAGAAAGAAAGACATGGACACCTTGGATATGATAGGGGTGAGGAAACTATCAGGACATTTTAATTATGAAGTGAACTAAACCTTAAAGAGATTGTAAAAGTATAATCCATATGAATTAGTTGATCTAGTCCAAATTTTCAGAAGAAACACGAGAATGAACCTCATTGGTTCGCACACGTCAAGCGAACATGCTTGAGCTTCAACTGATGTGTGCGTTTATGAATGTTTAAATGTGAATAAAAACCCAAATTAAATCTGCTCATCATATAAAGCGATCGAGTCTCTTCAGTAAATGTGGACTAAACCGCTCAACTCATATGGATTGGTTTTATGATCTGAAACAAACACACAGCGGATCAGAGAGTCTCACATGCACAGTCACACACACACACACACACACACACACACACACACACACACACACACACACACACACACACACACACACACACACACACACACACACACACACACACACACACACACACACACACACACACACACACACACACACACACACACACTGCCCCTAAACCTACCCATCACAGGAAACATTCTGCATTTTTACTTTCTCATAAAAACTCCTCCTGTGTGATTTATAAGCCTTTTGTAAAGTGGGGACATGGGTAATGTCCTCATATTTCACCCTCTCCTGTAATACCTGTGTCATACCCATGGCATTATACACATTTGTGTCCTGATATTTCAAAAAACATGCCCACACACACACATTCTCACATTTATGAACCGCATCAGTGGTAGTTATGTAGTTGTCAACGGGACAGAAACCTCTCAGATTTCATTGAAAACGTCCTAATTTGTGATCCAAAGATGAACGATAGTCTTACGGGTTTGGAACGAAAGGAGGGAGAGGAATTAATGACAAAGTTTTAAAATTTGGGAGAACTAAATCTTCAAATATAAAGACTCAAATTGTTCTAACTATATGACACCAGTGTTGGGTAAGTTACTCTAAAAAAGTAATGAGTTACTACTAATTACTAATTACATCTTCAATAGTGTAATTAAATTACTGCACAAATTACTCTCTCCAAAAAGTATTTAATTACTTATTACTTTCTAAATCCTATATTAACCTTGAGTTAAGCGATTCAAGGATAGACATGAAACGGATCTTTAAATGTATTCAATTAAACAATATAAAACTACATAAACTGTTCTTATTAACTAAACAAATGTGGTCTTATTAACTGATTATAAATGTGCAAAGGATGCATAAAAACATGCATTTTTAAAATTGTATGTTAATGCCAACTATTGTATTACATAAAATTATTCAACAATCTATAAACAGTATCAGGAGTAACTGTAATTAAATTACACACACACACACACACACAAAATCAGAGTAATCTCTTCCTTTACTTTTTCAAGGGAAACGTAATTAAAATACATGAACTAATTACACCCAACACTGTATGACACAATACATGTGATTTATATGATATCAAATCTAATAATATAAATATGAAATAAAACAACAAATAAAAAATATTGAAAATATATAATATAAAGAAAAAAAAGAGAAATATGATTAAGAGATGTATGTATATGTATTACTTTAAATCAGCACTGGGTAACTTTTGCTCTCCGGGTCCCCCTACAGTTTGGAAAAAATAATGTCCTCTACTACTGTCGTAAGCTCTGTCCTCCTACAACAGGGGCATCCTACAGTCAGCCCTGAGCTAGTGATGCGCGGGTCGTCTCATAACCCGCGGACCCCGTATGTCTATTTAATGGTCGCGGGTGCGCGGCGGGTTGTAAAGATATATCCAGTGGTGCGGGGCGGGCCAAATAACTTCATAAAAGCGTCCCGCGGGTCGGTGCAGCACTAGTTCCCCTGAACACTGCAGGAGGAGTTCACATGCAGGTGTTCTTCTGGCGGCGCGTGTGAAATGTCTTCATCCCAGGTACAGTCAGTGGCAGATGCTTCAGCATGTCATATGAATATCATTTCATGGGTTTTATTTTTTTCAAACGCCAAATAATCACGATGCTCACGTTTACAAGCCAGCGTCATTATAGTAGTCTATTGGTTAGCGTTTGACAGAATCTATATGATACTTCAGTTCAGTGTTTGAGTGGTAGCTCACCGTAACAAGCAGGACAGCATCGGTCGGGCACGCCTCCTTCAGCTCACGCCGACGAGCAAACGCTGGTCACATGCTGATCCTCGTCCTGCCTTTAATCCCATCATTTTTTCATTTCCTCTTATTGCTTTCCTCCAACAAAACCTTTTCTTTCTTATTTGTCTCTGCTGCTTCGGACATGACTATATTATCCGACGAACAAAGTTGGGCTCGCACGTCTGAATGTAAGGAAGTGTGTGTGTTGGTGGAAGTGACGTATATGCCGTAAAGCAGTCGAATTTTGTAATTCATTTTGTTTTTGGGTTACTACCCGAAACCTGAAGTTTAAAAGTACGATTAAAAACGAGACAGACCCCATCAGGCTACGGCAGACGTGTCATTCAACCTATTGTAAGTCGATGGATCATCACAAGAGTCTTGAAAATATATTATGAAGGTTGAAAAGTTACCTAGTGCAGTTTTAAAATAATACCAATAAAATAGAATGCAGTAAAATAACCCTGATTTTTTAAAAATCTGAAATTGTGTATAATATTTCCGCACGTACGTTTGCTGAGAGTTGCGTGGTCAGGCTGGCCACTTTATCCTGAGACGACTCGAGCTCACGCCTCAGTATCCGGATTTGCTGAGATGGAAAACAGGATGCAAACATTAAAAAAATCCATATTTAGCACTATGGTACTTGCAAAACTCAGATATATATGGTTAGCAAATGATGGTTTATGCTTAAAATTATAAGTATGATGGCACATTAAAAGAGAACTATGGTTGGTTGCTGTGCATGTCGTTTAGCTGCGGATCTCGGCCAGAATGAGTTGCGGTGTGGATCAGACTATCAAACCTATGAATGTTTTATATCTTGAGCAGAAAATAAGAGGAAGCAAAGCTGAGCTGACAACAGCGTCATGAGAAAAGTCTTACCTCTCCCTGCATTCTCTCTTCAGTCTGAGAGCGCATGATACAGAAATGGAGATAAAGACCAAGAAAGGTGAGCAAGAATAGGAGAGAGAGAGAAAACTTGTGCGTTATTCTGTCACCATTTCAGGGGCGGCGTTTACGTAGACAAGCAGCTCATTATGCTGCTGCTCTTTAGTTCTGGTGCAGCGACGAAAAGCAAATTTAAGCATTTAAAGGGTTAAGGCCTTCGCACACTGAGTCCGTAATTCACATGCAAAATTTACACACGTCAAAAAATAAATTCGACCGCACGTTATGTCCATCATGCTTGCACACTGCATCCGAAACTTTCGTCCATCAAAAACAAATTATAATCTGCGTTTTCGCATCCGTAAAAACGCATTTTGAGAGACGTTTTGACAATTTAGAGCCACCATAGGCTACATATTTTATTCTAGCAAAAATACTACAAATTAAATATTATTATATCACAGCTATAATTATAGCACATCAACTCTCTGTAAAGCTGTCCGTCAGTCTGTGTGTGTGTGTGTGTGTGTGTGTGTGTGTGTGTGTGTGTGTGTGTGTGTGTGTGTGTGTGTGTGTGTGTGTGTGTGTGTGTGTGTGTGTGTGTGTTCGTGTTCAGATCCATAGACATACTGCCAGTCTCTGTTCGGGATCAATTGATGTACAGAAATTAGTGGTCTTCTTTTTAATATGGGACTCCAGTATCGCTAGCAAAGCATCAAACTGAGCCACTGACACTGAAACTTTGAATCGGTCGGTCTGGATAATCCCGTCTGATGAGGGGAAACTCTCCTCTCTACGCGATCGCAGGAGTGGATGAACACAATCTCCTCAGGACAAACAAATCATCCCCACTAGACGTGACTTTGTCTTGTTTTGCATTTTTTGTCCATAACGCATTCATTAATACACATCGGACTCAGTGTGCAAAGACCTTAAGTTCACCCAAAAATGAAATTGATGTCCTTAATGACTGACCCTAATGTTGCTCCACACCCGTAAGACCTCCGCTCATCTTCACACACAGTTTAAGATATTTTATATTTAGTCCGAGAGCGTATGCAAGTGTATGCACACTATACTGTCCATGTCCAGAAAGGGAATAAAAACATCATCACAGTAGTCCATATGAGACATCAGTGGGTTAATTAGAGTCTCTTGAAGCAGAGAAAATGCATTTGGGTCCAAAAATAACAAAAACTACGACTTTATTCAGCATTGGCTTCTCTTCCGCGTTTGTGTTCAATCCTCAAATAAAGATTTAATTTGGTTATTTGGATGACGTGACATTGGCGATCCGAATCATTGATTGATTCACTGACTCATAACCGTTTGAATCTTAAATAGTACACAATTTTAACATGATTAAAAATACATACAGAGTGACTGGAACCATTTTTTTAATCATAGAATACGCTTGTTTGTTCACCTTCACAGTTTGAATATAGTTGATTTTTCCTTTCATTTATTTTCAAGATCGAAGGTAAATTATCCAATGTATTATCTGCACTTGTGATTTGTATGTTGTACTTCTAGCCACAACGCAGCATTAATAAAAACAGCAGCCTAAAATAAATATGTTTTTTGTCACATGTCACATTTGGTTAGGACACAATGAAAGCTTATAGGTCTGTTTCAGTATTTGGACTGATTTTGTATTGTTGTTAAGTCTGTTGTTAAGTTCTTTTAGTGTATTTCGGTCCACATTTTGTTAGATATAATATTTGGGAATGTCATTATTGTATGGCCAGGACTCTGTATCATTCACTCTCCCTGCATGTCCTTTTAAACCCGTAAGACTTTCATTCATCTTCAGATCACAAATGAAGATATTTTTAATGAAATCTGAGAAGTTTTGTCCCTCAGCTTCAGTTGAGCTTCTGTTTACGTTTGCAGATCAGTGTTTATATGTGAATAAAAGCATAAATTCAATCTGTTCATCAAATAAAGTGATTATATCTCTAGAAATTTTGGACTAAGTCACCAAAACCCAAAAATAGTGGCGTAGCTGTCAATGGAGAGACAGAAATCTCTCAGAGTTCATTCATTAAGAAGTTATTAATTTGTATTTAGAGGATGAACGAAAGTCTTACGGGATTGACATGAGGGTGAGTAAATGATGACAGGATTAACATTTTTTGGTGAACTATCCCTTTAAGAGAAACTGTAAGAATTAAAGGGCCAGATCAGATTTTGTGCTCCATTCAATTTCATTCAAAAGAGCATGAAAGTGTGGATTTCTCCGCTTCATCTATATAATAAAGTTCAAGATTGCGCTTTTCTAGAAAAAAGAGGATCTAAGCATCATTTAACATCACCATTTGAACGAATACAGAAATCCTCGTCAGTTTTTACTCACCGAATAGTTGGATGAAGCATTTGAGGCCAGAGACAACACAGATCCATGAACTGAGGGAAAGAGCACAACGCATTTTGCTTTATAATTCTGGTCAACATGAAACCAATTTATTGTTAAACTTACAAAATAATCTATTTTCAAATGAAACATGACATTTAACAAGGAAAACATAAGTAGAGACTTCATTGCTGTTTAGAATAACATGCACTGATGAATCATATAAACAAGGACTAGAAACATTTATTAAAGAAAATCCTGGTCCACTTAGCGTTCGCATTGGCAATTTAACACCGAACCTAAAGGCATAGCGGTACGTTCACAACCTGATTGGTCGGCTTGTATTAGATAAACACTATACAGCCTAATATCTGTCTAACATCTGTCTTATATGCACATGAACTTTAATGCCATCCCATTGTCAATCCGTAGGGTTTAATCTGGAGTCGGCCCACCAGCTCCAGCTCTTCTGGGAAGGCTTTCCTCAAGGTTTAGGAGTGTGTTTATGGGGATTTTTGCCCATTCTTCTAGAAGCTCATTTGTGAGGTCAGGCACTGATGTTGGACGAGAAGGCCTGGCTCTCAGTCTCCGCTCTAATTCATCCCAAAGCTGTTCTATCGGGTTGAGCTCAGGACTCTGTGCAGGCCAGTCCAGTTCCTCCACACCAAACTCCTCATCCATGTCTTTATGGAGCGACGCTTTGTGCACTGGAGCGCAGTCATGCTGGGACAGGAAGGGGCCATCCACAAACTGTTCCCACAAAGATAGGAGCATGAAATTGTCCAAAATATATTGGTATGTTGACGGATTAAGAGTTCCTTTCACTGGAACTAAGACGCCATGCCCAAACCCAGAAAAACAACCTCACCCCATAATCCCCCCTCCACCAAACTTTACACTTGGCACAATGCAGTCAGGCAGGTCCCGTTCTCCGGGTGACCGCCAAACCCAGACTCGTCCATGGGATCGTCAGACTGAAGCGTGATTGGTTGCTCAGAGAACACGTCTCACTGCTCTAGAGTCCAGTGGCGGCTGCTTTACTCCACTGCATCCCACGCTTTGCATTGCTCTTGGTGATGTAAGGCTTGGATGAGCTGTTTGGCCATGGAAACCCATTCCATGAAGCTCTTTCCGCTGTTCTTGAGCTCATCTGAAGGCCACAGAAGTCTGGAGGTCTGGAGCTGTTGACTCTGCAGAAAGTTGGTGATTGACCCTTAGCATGCGCTGACCCCACTTTGAGATTTAACTCTTCGTGGCTGAGTTGCTGTTGTTCCCAATGGCTTCCACTTTGTTATAATCCCACTAACAGTTGAGCGTGGAATATTTAGTAGTGAGGAAATGTCAGGAATGGCCTTATTGCACAGGTGTCAGCCTATCACGGCCCCACGCTTGAGTTCACTGAGCTCCTGAGAGCAACCCATTCTTTCACTAATGTGTGTAGAAGCGTCTGCAGGCCGAGAGCTGGAGTTATACACCTGTGGCCATGAAGAGATCCAACACCTGAACTCAGGGATCTGGAGGGGCGGCTCAATACTTTTGGCAATAGAGTGTATGTTTGGAACTTACCGAACATCCATAACAATGCTGTGCGCTTGGATGTGTGTAGCTACGTATGATGGTATTTTGACCAGCTTGACGTGTTTTGGTTCAGAAGACAACGTTCACACTTCAGAGCAATTGCACCAGGGTTTGTTTTAACACAACCAAACATGCCAAGTGTGAACACCCCAACGTTTGGACCAGGAATCACAGAGTAATGAAACTTATTTAAGCTCTTAAAGGACAACTGCGGTGAGAAATGACCTTAGGGGTGATTAACAGATGGTCAGCGAGTAGATCGTTCTCTGGGATGCGTTTTCATGAAAATCAAATGTTTTATCTCTAAAAACAGATTAGCTTATAACGCTTGTCTATGGGGAATAGAATGAGTGAAATTAAATGGCTAGTTAATACCACTAACAAGGCTCAAAATAGCCTCACACTAACACGGCAGCATAATGAGGGTCCCTACAGGCAAACCGAAGCATTGAGAACTTTGTAAGAGTACAAACAGTTTAATAAGAAGATACTTTATAAACACAGTGCATTACGCGATTACAGACGGCAGCCATCTTGGAAAACGAGTCGAGTCGAGCCACGAACACTGTGCTAAGTGAGCTGGTCGATGGGAATTAAGTTTGGTAAATCTAATTAGATGGACATTTTAATTTGTATTTATTTATTTTCTCTGTCACGTTCAGTGCTTTGTTCCGGAAACAACAGACCATATGAGACTCAAAGTCACAGTTCATCACTTAGCAGAGCGCTCGTGGTTTGATTCGTCAAGATGGCTGCCGTCTGTAATCGAGTAATGCGCTGTCTTTATAAAGTATCTTCTTATTAAACTGTTTGTACTCTTACAAAGTTCTCAATGCTTCGGTTTGCCTGTAGGGACCCTCATTATGCTGCCGTGTTAGTGTGAGGCTATTTTGAGCCTTGTTAGTGGTATTAACTAGCGGTTTAATTTCACCACCCTGTGCCCCATAGACAAGCGCTATAAGCTAATCTGTGTTTAGAGATAAAACTTGTTACATTCGATTTTCATCAAAACGCATCCCAGAGAACGATTTACACGGTAACCATCTGTTAATTACCCCGAGGGTCATTTCTCACCGCAGTTGTCCTTTAAAACCCACTATGCCTTTTAAAAGCAAAAGGCGGAAACACATTAAAATTAGATTGAGCATGCATTTGATCACAGTACATAGCAAAGTTAAGCATGTCCAGTCAAATTGAGGAACTGGTTAGGGCAGGTTCTGAACATCTGTGGCTCACCGTCTTCATTTGGCTCCCTGAAGGACCCGGATCTCATCATGCTTTTGGGTCGGTCAGCCAGAGAGAGCGAGCTGCCCAGAGGAGAGGTCCCATAAAGCTCGTATCCCATGTCGTTCGCTGGGATGCTGTTGGATCGTGTGATTTGGGATCCGGAGCTTGAATTCGGGATTGGTGCCACTGTATATAAAGACCAAGTTGATTTATCTCAAGTCGTGAAACGGTTTTACCTGAACCTAAAATAGACGGTGGCTGCGTCCGAAAACATAGTCAGCTGACTCGTTGCCTCGCTGCCTTATGAGACAATGGTTTGTAAGGCAGTGTTTTGTTCATGAAGGCACCTCACGAAACTGATTTCAGACAGACTTCTGAAGCAGTGTAACAGTTTAATGATCTACAGCCAAATAGAGCGAGCTTTGGTGAGAACTAAACACGTATTTAATCACTACATTAGTAATTTCTCGCTAGAAATGACATCAGAAGTGGAAAATATTGGTAAAAAACATACATTTACACGATTGGGCGTCGGAAGCAAATAAAAAGTGGGTGTGTCCTCTCTCTAAGATTTTTTTTTTACTGTAGTAATGTTAGATGCCATTTACATTAAATACAAATATACCGCCGTTTACTAAACGATTGATTTGGCCAGACAAAATTACAGAAATCACTGAGTTATTAACCATGGCTCTAGTGTAGGGGTAAGAGCACACTACACAAAAAAATGCTTTTCTTACTTAGTATTTTTGTCGTTTCTAGTCTAAATTTCTAACAATTCTTACATTAGGAAACATTTAGTAGACAAGTACAAATTGTTGTCTTGTTTTTGTTTGTTTGTAAATACCTGAAAATTAAGAGTTTTTGCTTAAAATAAGCAAAATAATCTGCCAGTGGGGTAAGTAAAATAATCTTAATTCAAACAGAAAACAAAGATGAGACGTATACAGTGACGTAAGACCTAGCTCTGTAGTGGCTGTGGAAAGCCAAACTGGTTCTTAAAGGTTCTCAAGTCGAACCGACTTAGTACTGACACTAGCACCGGCTCATTCTGGTGGAAAAGGGGTAATTGAGCCTCATGTTAAAATGCCCAACTTTACAGCAGAATAAAACATGTTTACAGTCTGGGACAAACTGTGGTTTTGGTCTATACGGCTAATTTTGACCTTCATGACGACTGTGAGGGGGTGAATTATTTTATAACTCATTCGTTTATGTTATATAAAGCCTTAAAGTTCTGCATAATTAAGGGCGTGGCCACTTTGAGTGACAGGTGGATAGCCATTGATCCGCTGTCAGTTAGTCATCACGTCACCTAAGCTCCGCCCACATCCCGCCTCTCTGCCCATTTTCTGTTATCCGGGCGATGATGCGCCGTCAGATCCCTCAGGTATGTGTGATTGTGGAATGGAGGAAGAGTCAGTGGAGCAGGTTTTATGTCATTGTATTAAGTATGAGACAGTATGAGAATAAGATTAAAAGATGATTTAGAGAAACATGGGGTGAGTGTGCTAAATCTAAAGAATATATTAAATGAAGATCAGATAAATAAAGCACTATTTATTTTTCTGAAAGAAACTGGGTTAATAAATAGATTTTATTTAAAAAAATATATTTTTTTATCTCTGGCCCACACTCCAGGACAGTAGGTGGCGGAAATGCACCTAAATTGTTAATTGCCACTCACCAAAGAAAAAAACTGAAATAGAAGAAGAAGAAGAAGAAGAAGAAGAAGAAGCGCTGCCAAGATGGCGACGGCCAGCTCGTCTCTACTTTACGCTTCAGAACGGCTCTTCAGAATCCTACGGGCGACGTCACAGCCATATTTTTTTACAGTCTATGTTTCGGACACAGCCGGTTTAAAACCCGTCACTTACCCACGTTGGTCGGCGGAGTTTTTCCCAGGAAGGGCTGAGGGTGTGTGGGTGAAGGAAGCTGAGGCGGAGTCTCCGCATCCGTCATGCTGGAGATCGTGTGGGAATGGCGACGCTCCCTCCCTTCGCCATCTGATTGGCCGCTGCCATAGCGACTGCAAACACAGAATGACGCGTGTCAGTATCGTCTCGCATCGCTTCGCTGTACTAGCTCGTTTTAGATTGAGTAATTGTACCTTAATCCTTTCTTGGGTAAGGTGTTCCTATCAGTTTGTAAACTGGGATGGGGAGAGAGCAGCACATATAAATACCTCACCCCAAACCAGCAGCGTTAGCATTACACTGATGTCCAGGCCACACTGATCATCTGATTGAGTAACTCGTCGAGTGTAAGACTCAGTTGAGTTGCTCTTTCGCCAGCAGGGGGCGACTGGTTCACAGCAGATGACATGAGCATCCTTTTAATATTATATTGTGCTCATTTGGAACACCAAGTGCGTACAGGAATATAAGTGTATTACACACACATATATAAACTACATAATGTATTCATGATTAATCACATCTAGCATAAAAGTTTGTGTTTATATATATATATATTTAACGAATAATCACATCTAACATAGAATTGTCTGTAATATATGTATATAAATGTATACAAAAAATATATGTGTGTGTGTGTGTATGTGTGATATATATACCTATGTGTGTGTGTGTGTGTGTGTGTGTGTGTTATATATATACCTATGTGTGTGTGTGTGTGTGTGTGTGTGTGTTATATATATATATATACCTATGTGTGTGTGTGTGTGTGTGTTATATATATACCTATGTGTGTGTGTGTGTGTGTGTGTGTGTGTGTGTGTTATATATATATATATACCTATGTGTGTGTGTGTGTGTTATATATATATATATATATACCTATGTGTGTGTGTGTGTGTGTGTGTGTGTGTGTGTGTGTGTGTTATATATATATATACCTATGTGTGTGTGTGTGTGTGTGTGTGTGTTATATATATATACCTATGTGTGTGTGTGTGTGTGTGTGTGTGTGTGTGTGTGTGTGTGTGTATGTGTGTGTTATATATATATACCTATGTGTGTGTGTGTTATATATATATATATACCTATGTGTGTGTGTGTGTGTGTGTGTGTGTGTGTGTGTGTGTGTGTGTGTGTGTGTGTGTTATATATATATACCTATGTGTGTGTGTGTGTTATATATATATATACCTATGTGTGTGTGTGTGTGTGTGTGTGTGTGTTATATATATATATACCTATGTGTGTGTGTGTGTGTGTGTGTGTGTGTGTGTGTGTGTGTGTGTGTGTGTGTGTGTGTTATATATATATATATACCTATGTGTGTGTGTGTGTGTGTGTGTGTGTGTTATATATATATATATATATACCTATGTGTGTGTGTGTGTGTATGTGTGTGTGTGATATATATATATACCTATGTGTGTGTGTGTGTATGTGTGTGTTATATATATATACCTATGTGTGTGTGTGTGTGTGTGTGTGTGTGTGTGTATGTGTGTGTTATATATATATATACCTATGTGTGTGTGTGTGTTATATATATATATACCTATGTGTGTGTGTGTGTGTGTGTGTGTGTGTGTGTGTGTGTGTGTGTGTGTGTGTGTGTGTGTGTGTGTGTGTGTGTGTTATATATATATATACCTATGTGTGTGTGTGTGTGTGTGTGTGTGTGTGTGTGTGTGTTATATATATATATATACCTATGTGTGTGTGTGTGTGTGTGTGTGTGTGTTATATATATATATATATACCTATGTGTGTGTGTGTGTGTATGTGTGTGTGTGATATATATATATATATATATATATATATATATATATATATATATATATATATATATATATATATACAGACAATATATGATTTAATTAACATTATAATATTATCTATTACAAAATATGTTAAAATAATAATATTAATTTATAATAAAAACAATGCAAGGACTAAAAGCCACAATATTGATTTAATATTGACTTGATGAGTTATGCGGCTCTTAACAGGTTTATTAGTTATCCCGTATAATCTGCGGTACTGTGCTCCGCCGTTATATAGACCCAAACTCACCCGTCTCCTAAAGTGATGGAGGTCCGGCTGCCTGCGCCCCACGTCCCAGCATTCCCGGCTTCTTCCCGCTCTCCCAGATGTGTTTTGTTGGGAAGGCTGATGTGCAGAGGCAGCGACTCCATGCTGCGGTGCAGGCCGGAGAGCTTCGGGTAGAGGATGGGGGAGCTGCTGACAGACAGAGCCTGGCCGGAGAAGCAGCTGGGAGAGTCGATGTGGAGCACCGGAGCCGGGCTCGGGATGAGGCGGGAGGGCCCTCGGGAGCCGGCCAGATCCTGGAGCTTAGAGTACGGAGGGATCTTTGGAGGAAGGTCTTGGATGGTGATACAGCAGTCCAAACTGGTGGAGTTCAGCTTATCTAGGTGAGCCAGATTTGGAGGATGAACGAGAGACTTGCTGCTCAACAACCTGAGGGAGTGAAGCAGGACATCAGCATCAGGGCCGTGTGGGATTACACATTTATAATTTGTTATATCAAGGTTTCAATGTAATAGCATACAAACAGTTTGTTATGTACATTATGTTTTACAGTTTTGAGGTAAATTCTAACGAGATCAAGCTAATCAATCTTTTGTCTTTATGCACTTCCTGATCATTTATAACAAGCTCAGAGCACAGTAGAGCTTTAGGGTCTGATAATGTGACGGTATAAGCAACATTGTCAGAGTGATTAGATTTGCATCTATTTTTATTTATTTATTATTATTAAAAAAATATATATATATATATTTATTTATTTAGTCTCTTTACACCTATTTTAATTTAATTCTTACACATGGTATTTCTTATTGCTTATGCATATGTTACCACTATTTTAATTCATTTCTATGTAAAACACTTTGAATTGCCATTGTGTATGAAATGTGCTATACAAATAAACTTGCCTTGCCTATGCGTTGACTGGCACTGTTATGGTGATAGGATTAGGACTGGAGACACTGAAATGGTGTGTGTGTGTGTGTGTGTGTGTGTGTGTGTCTTTTACCTATACAACATTTGCATTCCTTACACTGCAAAAAAAATGCTTTTCTTACTTAGTATTTCTGTCTTGTTTCTAGTCAAAATATCTACAAATTCTTACATTAAGAAACATTTACTAGTCAAGTAAAATGATTGTCTTGTTTTGGGAAAAACTTCTCCAAATGAAGAGAGTTTTTGCTTAAAATGAGATAAATAATCTGACAATGGGGTGAGAAAAATAATCTTGTTTTCTGTTTGAATTAAGATTATTTTTCTCACCCCATTGATCCCGCCTCATTCATTCATTCATTCAAAAACTCCAGTTATTTTTCCCCAAAACAAGACTATTACTTTTTCTTGTCTGGTAAATACTTCTTGATTTAATCATTTTTAGATGTTTGGACTAGAAACAAGACAAAAATACTAAGTAAGAAGAGCATATTTTTCGGTGTAGATTGTCTCCTCCTCTACTGTGTAAATGTGGATAAAGTACAACGTATACTGTTTAGAACTAGACTTAGACGACTGCCGCCACAGACTTTTTGGTTTGTTCTCAATAAAGAGTAAAAGCTGCCCGAAAGGTATACCCAAATCCTCCTGGTCTTGACTTCTGAGTTTCCACCAGCCGTCATGAACTCAAAGACCTTCAGGAGTCCAGCCGAGGGATTTCAGCGCATCTAAAGGAGCTAAATAAAGAACACGCGCCGACCAGAAAATCATCCTCAAAGGCTCTTTATGTCCGGCTCCAGAAAGGGTTTTAAATAATTGAGCAGCATAACTTGCGTAATATGAACACACAGGAAATCTACGGAGCATTCCCTGCAAAAAGTTACCGATTACATTTTTTTATTAATTTATATATTTTCCCCTATTTTTATTTTTGAAGGGCTGCACAGCTCTTCAGCTCTACTTGAGTCACTTAATTTTCAACATTTGTTAATTATTATTTGAAAATATCATGAATTGATTGTTATGACTAGTTAAATATTTAAAAATAAAATACATTTATTTCAAACTAATGTGAAAATTAGGAAGACTGAAGTAGCACAGCAAAAATATATAGTTTAAAATATATATATTTATTTTTATACCGGTTGATTTAATTGAAAATTAATGTATTTTATACACATGCTAACACACACACACACCCACACCCACACACAGCCCCTAAACCTACCCATCACAGGAAACATTTGGCATTTTTACTTTCTCAAAAAAACTCCTTCTGTGTGATTTATAAGATGTTTTCCTCATGGGAACCAAAAAATGTCTCCACAAGGATTTCGGATATTGCCATCTTTGTGGGGATATTGCCATAACGTAGGGATTACCAAGACTCTAGAGACAAAATTGTACACTTCCATAAGGCTGGAAAGGGCTACGGGGAAACTGCCAAGCAGCTTGGTGAAAAAAGGTCCACTGTTGGAGCAATCATTAGAAAATGGAAGAAGCTAAACATTGCTGTCAATCTCCCTCGGACTGGGGCTCCATGCAAGATCTCACCTTGTGGGGTCTCAGTGATCCTAAGAAAGGTGAGAAATCAGCCCAGAACTACACGGAGGAGCTGGTCAATGACTTAGAAAGAGCTGGGATCACCGTTGCCAAGGTTACTGTTGGTAATACAATAAGACGTCATGGTTTGAAATCATGCATGGCACGGAAGGTTCCCCTGCTTAAACCAACACATGTTCAGGCCCGTCTTAAGTTTGCCAATGACCATTTGGATGATCCAGAGGAGTCATGTGGTCAGATGAGCCCAAAATAAAACTTTTTGGTCATAATTCCACTATACGTGTTTGGAGGAAGAAGAATGATGAGTACCATCCCAAGAACACCATCCCTACTGTGAGGCATGGGGATGGCAGCATCATGCTGTGGGGCTGTTTTTCTGCACATGGGACAGGGCGACTGCACTGCATAAGGAGAGGATGACCGGGGCCATGTATTGTGAGATTTTGGGGAACAACCTCCTTCCCTCAGTTAGAGCATTGAAGATGGGTTGGGGCTGGGTCTTCCAACATGACAATGACCCGAAGCACAGCCGGGATAACCAAGGAGTGGCTCTGGAAGAAGCATATCAAGGTTCTGGCGTGGCCTAGCGTCTGGCGTCTCCAGACCTAAACCCAATAGAGAATCTTTGCAGGGAGCTTAAACTCAGTGTTTCTCAGCGACAGGCCAGAAACCTGCCTGATCTAGAGAAGATCGGTGTGGAGGAGTGGGCCAGAATCCCTCCTGCAGTGTGTGCAAACCAAGCGGCAACCTCCCGCGATCTCTCTTGAAGCCAATACGAAAGTAATGTAAACTGCAATTCCTCGACTGGCCACTAGGGACAGGCTCCAGAAGGAGCAGAATCTCATTGAGCCCCATGTTAAAATTCGCAACTTTAAAGCAGAAAAAAACATGTTTACAGCCTGGTACAAATTATGGTTTTGGCTTATAAGGCTAATTTTGATCTTCATGACAACTGTGAGGGGGGTGAATTTTTTCCCCTCATTCGTTTACGTTATATAAAGCCTTAAAGTTCTGCATAATTAAGGACGTGGTTACAAGTGGATAGCCATTATCTGCCGTCTATAGTTATTGCGTCACCTCAGCGCCGCGCACATCCCGCCTTTTTGCCCATTTTCTGTTATCCGGGAGTGACACGCGATGACTCGCTCACAAGATGGCAACGCCCAGCTCGTCTCTACTTTACGCTTCAGAACGGCTTATTGGAATCCTATGGGTGACGTCACGGACACTACGTCCATATTTTCACCTGGTGAAAAACTACAGGAAACGTTTGTAAAAACGCAAACAAAGGCTACTGTACATTGATTTTATCAGGCGTTCAAATACTTTGTTTGCAGTGAATGACATGTGTGTGTTCTGCAGGTGAAATGTTTGCAGTGAGTGTAGTCTGACGTGTGTGTGTGTGTGTGTTCTGCAGGTGAAATGTTTGCAATGAGTGTAGTCTGACGTGTGTGTATGTGTGTGTGTTCTGCAGGTACCTCGGTGTGCCGGTCGGAGAGCTCAGCTCCGGGTATTTGCTCGCGCTGGTCCTCCGCACCCGATGGATCTTCTCCACAGTCTCTCCGCAGCTCTCGCTCTGAGCCTCAGCCTTCAGGCAGCTGATCTCCAGATCCGCTTTAGCCTTGGCTCTCTCCTTCTCCTTCTCACGATCCGTTTGGTTGACCGGACCTGTGGTGCTCGAGCGACTGTTGGCTTTCAGGCTGCCTCCTTCTTTTCCCCTGGTGGGCATGGTGTTGTGCAGAGCTGGCACGGGCTTAAGAGTGAGGAGACTGGCATCGATGCTGCCACTAACAGGACGAGAGGAAGGCCGTCCGGTTAAACTCATCGTACTTGATTTAGCCGGCCGCGGAAGACTGCGATATTGAATGCTACCGCGAGCGTTAGGCGCGAGGAAACCATGTTCGGCGCCACTGGCATCAAAGCTGTTTTTGCGACCACCTCCACCGGGAACGGGTTTGATGGGGATGCCTGAGGACTTTGGGGCTTTGCCCACAGTGGCCGAGCCGCTGGTGATAGTAGCGCCCCCTGCTGTCAGAACGGGGGTCTGCGGTTTCTTATACCCGAATGAGCCGCCAGCGGACGGTTTCACCAGACCTGAGGGAGGCTTGCGGTGATCCGCGTTATCCCGGCCGGCATCGGAGCGGGAGCGCTGGAGACCCGTCGCCTTCACAGACATTTTCACCTTGTCAACTGCCTTTGAGTCTCCTTTGGGGACTTTAAAGAAAGAGAGAGAAAATAGTCACTAAATCTGACAACACTGCATCATATCACAGTTTTGTAAAACTGTAAAAAGCTGAATTCAGACTGCCTGGTCACCCATACAAAGCCACAGTGCTCTCCGGTCCCCGCACAGGGTATACCATGGTGGGGCAGCAGAGGGGAGGCCCTGCGTGCCATCAGGCCCACAGCACACAACCCCCTCCCCCCCCAGGATCTACCACGCCCCAACCCCATAGCCAATTCTCAACATACCACTCTCGCCCTATGTATGAGTGTGAATTACTAAATTATGGGCTTGTCAGATGTACTGCATTAAAAGAAGTGGATATGCAGGGTGAGTATCTACCCAGATCCCCCCTTCCTGCACAACGCACTCCCCCTATGTATTAGTGGATATATGCTTTCTCTGTGCATTAAAAGAAGTGAGGTGTACAGTGAAACACCTGCTAAGGCATCCACATGTACATCTCACATACCCTATTTTGATTTGTATTCTTGTTATTGGTAGAAATATGATGTGTCCAGCCTAATGTGTAGAGCATTTAAAAGAGAGTAAGGCGTGTTGAGTGCTACCAGGGTGTGGCGCGCGCATGCCTGAGTGGGGAGGGGGGCCCCATGGGGGCCCTAGAACCCGCAGATACCCCACCGGACCGGCCGACACCAAACCAACATGGCAACCCCACAGGACCGGGCCGTCCGAGCCATCCATGGGGCCCAGGCACAATAGAGACGAGTAGAGAGAAGTAGAGAGAGAGAGAGAGAGAGAGAGAGAGAGAGAGAGAGAGAGGGGGGGGGGGAAATAATGAAGTTATTAGAAAAAATAAAAAAAATAAAAATAGAAGATAGAAGGGGAGGGGGAAATTATATTCATATTTAATTAATAATAATTAATAATAATCACAACAATATTATTATTATTATCATTATTATTATTATTATTATTATTATCACCATCATTGTTATCATCACCATCAATGATGATTGTTCCAGCTACCATCCTCTGCCCTAGTGTTTGTGGCTATTGACATGTGAATATGAAGAAATGTGTGGATCTGACGTTGTGGTTTGGATCTCAGGGAGAGAGTGTCAGGACTGTAAGTAGGTGATGAAGGGTGACCAAAGGGAGGGTGAATCTTGAATATTGATTAATTTTGGAGATGATATAGTGTCCATTGATATATAATCTGTTAACAAGTTTTTCCAGTGAGTAATATGTATATTGTTCCTTGATTTCCAGTTCATGAGTATTGTTTTCTTGGCGATAGTCAATGCTACTAGCAGTGTTTTATTGCACGAGGTGCTTAAGTTGATTGTGGTAGTATCACCAAGAATACACAGGGAAGGGGTTGCTGGGATGTGACAGCCAAAGATAGAAGAGAGTGATTCTGTGACACTTACCCAAAAACGGCTGACTGGAGTGCATTGCCAGACAGCATGAATGTATGTGTCTGGGTTATTTTGCATGCAGTGAGAACATAAATCAGAACCAACCCCCATTTTAGACAATTTCTGTGCAGTGAAGTGAAATCTGTGAAGTACCTTGTATTGTATTAGTTGTAGATTACTATTTTTTGTCATTAGGTAGATGTTTTTACAGATTTGGGTCCAGAAGTCGGCACCGGGAGTAATGGACAAGTCTGCTTCCCATTTGTGACATGGAAGGCTTAATGTTTTTTCTGAATGAAATATAATTTTGTACATTTTGGAGAGAATTTTTTTGGGTGAGGGAATGTTGATCAGCTCCAAAATTGGCGGAGGGATGTTAGTATGCTAACATACTTCTACATACATGCTAACATACTTCTGCATACACGCTAACATACTTCTACATAGACGCTAACATCTGCATACATGCTAACATACTTCTACATACACGCTAACATCTGCATACATGCTAACATACTTCTACATACATGCTAACATACTTCTGCATACACGCTAACATACTTCTACATACACGCTAACATCTGCATACGTGCTAACACACTTCTACATACATGCTAACACACTTCTACATACATGCTAACATACTTCTACATACACACTAACACACTTCTACATACACACTAACACACTTCTACATACATGCTAACATACTTCTGCTTACACGCTAACATACTTCTACATACACGCTAACATCTGCATACATGCTAACATACTTCTACATACATGCTAACATACTTCTGCATACACGCTAACATACTTCTACATAGACGCTAACATCTGCATACGTGCTAACACACTTCTACATACATGCTAACACACTTCTACATACATGCTAACACACTTCTACATACATGCTAACATACTTCTACATACACACTAACACACCTCTACATACAAAATAACACACTTCTACATACACACTAGCATACTTCTACATACACACTAACACACTTCTACATACACACTAACACACTTCTACATACACACTAACACACTTCTACATACACGCTAACATACACACTAACACACTTCTACATACACGCTAACATACACACTAACACACTTCTACATACACGCTAACATACACACTAACACACTTCTACATACACACTAACATACACACTAACACACTTCTACATACACACTAACATACACACTAACACACTTCTACATACACACTAACATACACACTAACACACTTCTACATACACACTAACATACACACTAACACACTTCTACATACACACTAACATACACACTAACACACTTCTACATACACACTAACATACACACTAACACACTTCTACATACACACTAACACACTTCTACATACACACTAACACACTTCTACATACACGCTAACATACACACTAACACACTTCTACATACACGCTAACATACACACTAACACACTTCTACATACACACTAACAAACACACTAACACACTTCTACATACACACTAACATACACACTAGCACACTTCTACATACACACTAACATACACACTAACACACTTCTACATACACACTAACATACACACTAACACACTTCTACATACACACTAACATACACACTAACACACACACTAACACACTTCTACATACACGCTAACATACTTTCGCATACACACACTAACATACTTCTACATAAACACTAACATATTTCTACACACACACACACACACACACACACATACACACATTTGTTTTTGTGAATTGTGAGGATATTCCATAGGCGTAATGGTTTTTATACTGTACAAACCGTATTTTCTATCCCCTTACACTGCCCCTGCCCCTAAACCTACCCATCACACACACACACACACACACACACACACACACACACACACACACACACACACACACACACACACACACACACACACACACACACACACACACACAGCTGTTTCAGTGTAAATGACCAAAACCAGGATGACGCGTCCTTGTGTGGTCATAGACGTGTCGTTTGAAAGGTGAGTAGGAAAGCCTTGGGGGTATGACTTCAGATGAAGTCATGGAGAGAACCCGATTGAAGCCATGATTAAGTTTCTGTGGCTTAAATCTACGGTATGTGAGTCATCGTGGATGGAGACGAGGGAAAGCACCCATCTGCATTTAATTAGAGACTCAGCAAAGATAACGAGCATCTCAGCCCACAAAAGATATAAACGTCACTACACACGTGACCTACAGCGGAGGAGTCCGGCGAGATAAGCACCAATCACATCTCAACAGTACAGTGAAAAATAGTGACCAAGAATATGTGTGAACTTTTCAAAATTTACACTTTTTGGTTTCCAATCTTAAATAGAGTAGCTACATGCTAACATACTTCTGCATACATGATGACATCCTTCTGCATACACGCTAACATACGTCTGTCACATGATCCTTCAGAAATCATTCTAATATGCTGATTTCCTGCTTAAGAAACATTTCTGATTATTACCAATGTTGAAAACCGTTAATATGAATACATAATATAGTGTAATTTTACTTAACAGTGGCTAGTACACACACACACACACACACACACACACACACACACACACACACACACACACACACACACACACACACACACACACACACATGTCGTGTTTCCATGTTTTATGGGGACTTTCCATAGGCGTAATGGATTTCATACTGTACAAACTGTACATCCTATCCCCCTACACTGCCCCTGCCCCTAAACCTACTCACACACACACACACACACACACACACACACACACACACACACACACACACACACACACACACACACACACACACACACACACACACACACACACCAAGAGTTTTATTCAGTGCTTTGATCTCTATGCTTTTTATTCCATAAATTGGTGATTATGTTTTTGCCATTTGTGATGGTAATTTAATAACAGAACACAAGGATGATAAAGAAACGCTCCTTATGGCACCGAGGCTGCTGGTTTTCACTGGATCGCTGACATTTAAATGTCATTGTAAGCTTTGGATCCAGCATAGAAAGGTTACGCTGCCCACAGGAAGACTGCATCACAGAAGATAAACCTGAAGGCTTCTCTCTCATCAAATCTACTGCGAAAACACCGTAAAGAAAAGTTGATTCGCCCAAAAATTTAAATCGTTTGCATGCTAGTGTCATAACAAACCAGCAAGACTTAAAGGGTTAGTTCACCCAAAAATGAAATGTCTGTCATTAACTCCTCTCCCTAATGTCGCTCCACACCCGTAAGACCTCCGTTCATCTTCACACACAGTTTAAGATATTTTATATTTAGTCCGAGAGCGTATGCAAGTGTATGCACACTATACTGTCCATTAGGGCTGTATACCTTGGAGGACCTGGCGATACGATACATATCTCGATACACAGGTCACGATTCGATACATACCTCGATACAGAGCTGTCTCGATACGATTTAATACAATGTGAAAATTCGATACGATTCAATAAAAATACATGGGCCAGAGATAATTAGTTAATGCTGAACACATTTACTCAACAAACAGAACTCTGCATTTTTCTTCAATTTATGGAAGACAAAAGTGCATTATAACAAAGTGCATTTTGCTTAAATATTTGCAACTTTAAGTGCTCTGATTAATTGTACACAAATTGTATTAATCTGGAAATTACCACAAGTCAACATTTAACTTTCCAATGGTAACAGTCTGAGCTCACACAAGCACAACATCTTATTATTTCGCTTATTCTTGTTATATCTTCTTATAATTCATTTGTTGTGACACCATGTACTGCCATAAAATATTTCACTATGAAATCACTTAAATGCTACATCTTGCTTTAACATTTGGCACAACAACAAATCTAATCTACCTCATAACTGGATGGATTTTTAAAAATCTTAAGGCTAAACCAGGTTTGTCCTCAAAAAGGCAGGTTGAGAAAAGGATAATCTTGGTAATGCTAGCTTTGTCCTATGACGACAGATAGGATAACTCACGAGCACCTCCCGACCTTACGATAACACACACACACACACACACACACACACACACACACACTTACTTTCTCTCTCTCACGTGCACCCTTCTCTCTCCCTCTGGTTGTTTCGGTTAAAGGGAATGGCTACTGTTCTCTGCTTTTCAACAAATCATTTGCACACACATTTTTTCTTTATTTTTTGTATCTGAAGCTATAGCAGCAACATTGAAAGCTCCGGTGTCTGTGTTTAACACGAAAACTCGTGTGATCGCGGCCAGCTCTCGGTGCAAACTGTCGTGCCGTGTACCAGCTGATTTGATGCGATGATCAAATTGAATGACTCGTAGCGTCTGCAATATCTCACGACCTCCCGAGTGTCCGAATTCGCACAGTGTACGCCCGCTGTATTACCGGTGTAGCATATAGAAGCCTAGCAATGCTTTCAGATTGCATTTGTTTTATCGATCCCTTGGTTTCCTTCCTTTGCGTGTGTCCAAACATCTGCCTTTAGGGACAACTGCGCTTCTAAAATCTTCAACATTTTCCATGAGTTTTTTTTAACTCGCGGGTGTCGCTGCGCCCCCTAATGGCTGGGGGGAGTATCGATACTAAGGGCTATAATATCGATACTGTATCCTTTTTCATTATATCGGTATGTATCTAAGAATCGATATTTTGAGCACACCCCTACTGTCCATGTCCAGAAAGGGAATAAAAACATCATCACAGTAGTCCATATGAGACATCAGTGGGTTAATTAGAGTCTCTTGAAGCATCCAAAATACATTTGGGTCCAAAAATAACAAAAACTACGACTTTATTCAGCATTGGCTTCTCTTCCGCGTTTGTGTTCAATCCTCAAATAAAGATTCAAACGGTTATGAATCAGCGAATCGATTCATGATTCAGATCGTGTGTCAAACTGCACAGATCATGTCTGACTGGTGTGTGTGTGTGTGTGTGTGTCTCGATCTCTTGTGTCAAACTGCTGAAATCACGTGACATTGGCGATCCGAATCATGAATCAATACGCTGATTCATAACCGTTTGAATCTTTATTTGAGGATTGAACACAAACGCGGAAGAGAAGCCAATGCTGAATAAAGTCGTAGTTTTTGTTATTTTTGGACCCAAATGTATTTTGGATGCTTCAAGAGACTCTAATTAACCCACTGATGTCTCATATGGACTACTGTGATGATGTTTTTATTCCCTTTCTGGACATGGACAGTATAGTGTGCATACACTTGCATTGAAGGAACAGAAAAGCTCGTGTGAAACAACATTAGGGGGAGTCATTAAAGACATAAATTAAATTTTTGGGTGAACTAACCCTTTAATGCATGATCCAGGTTTGAGAGTATTTTCATTGGACAACTAGTCAGAATCCCACAGAAAGCATTTCAAATGACTTCAGAAGACTCTGTATATATAAGCACAAGTCATAAGGACTACTTTTAAGATCCATTTATTGTGCTGTATTGTCCTTTTTGGAGCCTTTGGTCACTGCATTTATTGTATGCAAAAGTGTGGAACGATCCGATAATGAGTGAAATGATGACAGAACTTTGAACTATTTGTTTAAGACTGAGTTTTGATGCTATTCATGTGGTTTCTTTAAAGTTTCCACACAAATGTGTCATGAGTTTGAGATCTGCTGAAGAGACGGAGTGTCACACATGGACTACATTTACAGGAGATTAAGGACGACAGTTTGTCCAACTGAGTCTTTTCCAAATCATGATATATTACCATTAATATATAATCCTTTGGGAGTTGCATGTTTGGAGAACAAGAACGTTTTGTTTTGCTGCCCAGATCGGGAGGAATTTATGTCGTGTATATGTGAAGTCTAAAATATATCCAAATCAAAAAATACAGTCGGTTTATGTCAAAGCTACACTCTAAAAAATTCTGGGTAAAAAAAAAAAAACAATGTTGGGTCAAGTATGGACTAACCCAGCAATTGGGTTGTTATAAGCAAATATTTAACCCAACCACAGGGTTAATACAACCCAATTGCTGGGTTAGTCCATATTTGACCCAGCATTTTTTAGAGTGTAAAGCGTAAATGTTAGCATTAAAAAGTAATAATAATAATAAATTAAGAAATACATACAAAAAAAAAACAAAAAAACATGTAAAAGTTAAAAATAAGAAAAAGTTAAAATAGACAAAAAATAAATTAAAATTAAATAAATTAAGATAAATAAATATATTACATACAAATGCAGTATGTAAAGTCTGAAATATCAAAAAATACAGTCGTTTTATGGCAAAACTAAAGCCTAAATGTTAGCATTAAAATATACTGTAATAAATGAAGTAAAAATACATACAAATAAAATAAATAAATGAAAATTAAAAAAATAAGTAAAATTTAAAAAAAGTTAAAAAAATACAAATATATTAAAATTGAATAAATTAAAATAAATTAATATATGTAAAGCCTTTTGTATGTAAAGTCTGAAATATCAGAAAATACAGTCTGTTTATGTCAAAGCTAAAGCTAAAAAAAGTTTAAAAATCAATTAAAGGGATTAATACGGGCGCAATCATAGATATATATTTACATAGATACCTCATTAGTGTCTGTGCAGATCAGTCGAATGAGGCATCGGTGTAAAACTATCTATGATCCCGCCGGTATTTTGACCTTCTTCTGCAGAAGTAATGGCGTTGGGAACACTAGATGAGATTCGTCTGATATGAGGTAAAAATAACACAAATACTGTTGTGTTTCCGGCAGAAAGCGATCGTTTCGTGTCTTAAGACATCAGTGTGTCTCCACGAGCCGCAGGGTTTAATATGGATTCGTAAGTCTGTGTGTGTTTTACTCTCATAGAAATACGCCCCATTGACATGCATTATACGAGCACCGGCTGAGTTAAAAATCTTCATTAGTGTTCTCCTGAAGAAACACACACACCTATGATGCCCTGGGGGTCAGCAGATCAACATCACAGGCTCATTTAAAAAAAAAAAAAAAAAAAAAAATTATATATATATATATATATGCAAAATATTTAATAAATTAAAATAAAAAAATATATGTAAAGCCTTTTATATGTAGTCTGAAATATATCCAAATAAAAAAATACAGTCTGAAACGTCAAAGCTAAAGCCTAAATGTTAGCATTAAAATAATAAATAACTTACTAAAAGTAAAATCTACATAAATAAGTAAAATAAAAAGATCAAATAAAGCACAGCATACCTGCGATCTTTAGCACACTCTGTGAGCTGTGTGTGATGGGTGAGGTGACGCCCACAGGAGGATTGCGGCTCTTCCTGAAGCCGCCGGGGTGGCCCAGGCTCTGCGGTTTCTTCAGCTCTTTGCCCATCCGGTCCAGCGCCGGCCCATCCGGCAGACGAGTCTTCCTCCACTTGCTGGACGGCTCCGTTTTCAGGCTGCCTGTGTCATAAACTCCATCGGCCTTCCGTAAGGACTTACAGTCCTCGCTGTACCACGCCAGGCCACTCTCCACCAGAGAACGCTTCTCTGCATCCGTTCGTAACTACACACACACACACACACACACACACACACACACACACACACACACACACGTGCGCACGCACACACGCACACAGTAGAGGATATCTGTTAGAGAGTATATTCATATTCTAGACTACGTTTTTTATAAATACATTACTATAGTTTATTTTCTTTAGGTAAAGGTGAAGTTAGTGTGTAATGTTGCGGTTTGAGCATAAAGATTAAAGCTAAGATTAAGCTGATCTAAAAGACCCAGCGATTGGGATGTTTTAACCCAGTTAAAACAACCCCTTCACTGGGTTAAAACACAACAATTGCCGGGTTAAAATGACCCAACCGCTTGGTCAAAACAATCCAATAACTCGGTTAAAACGACCAATTAACTGGGTTAAAAGACCCAACCACTGGGTTAAAACAACCAAATTGCTGGGTTAAAACGAACCAACCGCTGGGTTAAAATGACCCAACCACTGGGTTAAAACAACCCATTTTCTGGGTTAAAACAACCCAAACGCTGGGTTAAAACAACCCATTCTTTGGTTTAATACGGCCCAACTGCTGGGTTATAACAACCGATTATCTGGGTTAAAACAACTCATTTTCTGGGTTAAAACAACCCAAACGTTGGGTTAAAACAACCCAATTACAGGGTTAAAACAACCCATTCTCTGGGTTAAAACAACCCATTTTCTGGGTTAAAACAACCCAAACGCTGGGTTAAAACAACCCAATTATAGGGTTAAAACAACCCAAACGCTGGGTGAAAACAACCCAATTATAGGGTTAAAACAACCCAAACGCTGGGTTAAAACAACCCAATTACAGGGTTAAAACAACCCAATTACAGGGTTAAAACAACCCAACCACGTTAAAACAACCCAACCAAGTTTGGTCACAGTTTTACTACATTAAAATGCAAATAAACATGTATTATATAACATGCTATCTTTGACTTAAAAATGTTGGATATTGCATTGGAAGAAGTGCTCAAAAATGTTCTCTTTTCAGACCGTTTCAGAGTAAAGATCAGATGGCACCCTGAACATCTTCAAGCTTTCACGTAATCATGATTACTAAAGCAACACAAAGTCTATTTAGTCATCCGGTTCCCCTTTTTGTCTGTTTAATGACGAGGAGAGCCACAGTGTGATTTCATGAGAACTGATAGCGAGTGCTTGAAACAGGCAGATGACGTGCGGATGGGAAACAGCTGCTCTTAATTCAGCCAAGATCATCAGAGCCAGGCTTTAGAGCTGGAGAAGAGTAAGAGACTTCCACTGCAGGGGGTGAATATGATACATGTGTGTCTCATACTTTGGTTATGTTGCGTTATTTGTAATCATTATTTATGATGTCGACTAAACAAAATATCATGCTTCTATAACATTACTCAGCTTGAGCGAGACAAAAACAGAGCTACAAACTGAGAAGTGTTAACCCCTTTATAAGCAAAGATCTCCGACGGCCCCTGATTATTCTTCAACATTCACTGCACATTAAAACATCACACTCTTACTCGATCTGGACAAACTCAGATCATTAGAACGATTAAAGACTTCAATATGTGACCGCTGCTTATGATAAAACTAGGTTGCAGTGACATTAATTTATGGTAACACTTTATTTTAAGGTTCAGTTATTAACTAGTTGCTTATGATCATGCATATTACTAGGATATTGTCTGTTTATTAGTTCTTATAAAGCTCATATTAATGCCTTATTCTGCATGAGCTTATTCTACATCCCTTAATCCGACCCAATACCTAAACTTAACCGCTACAAAAACTACCTTACTAACTATTAATAAGCAGTAAATTAGGAGTTTATTGAGGGAGAAGTCGGAGTTAAACTGTAATGTTTAATATTTTTAATAGAATAAAAGCAAATGTATAAAAATACATGTCTATTCAATTTTGACATTATAACATTTCAAATGTGTTTAATTTCAAATGTTCTATATTTAACATTTAAAAATTCAAATTCAGAACTATGTATTCAATATTCAATTTTGTTAGATTACACTTTAAAATTCAAGTTCAGATCGTTTTGTCATATTTCTTGCTCCATACACATACATATATTTATTGACGTCTGCTAGGTTGCAGTGACATTAATTTCTTAATTTATGTCAGGAATGCAAAATAATCAATCTGTAATTTTTGATATTTTGAATAGAATAAAAGCACATACGTATATTTCTTAACGTCTGCTCCGGTTTGTGTGTTCACATATATGCACAAGACAGCGTCCGAATGGCTCTTAGTCCAAAAGTGCACATATTCAGAGAACTATTGATTTATTCTCACGTTTGCAAAATATTTCATCATACAGAATAACTTTTCTGTTCATTTCTCACTGAATTATGCAATCTGAAGAGCCGAAAGAGCTGTCTCTCCAGTTCCTGGTTTGAGTTATTTCTCATCGAGCGTTCATTCTGTCTAGAGCTGTCAATCATCTTACGTGATCCCATAATTCCTGCCCGTCTGGATGAAGCTGTCCTATACACTTCCTCGTTCTGAACAACCTCAAAGAAACATTTCACACACATGAAACAAGAAGCTAATAAACACACGATTACCATAGTATATGGTTTGTGTGTATTTTCCATGCGATTGATGCAGTTTCATATCATTGATGGATGTTTACATCATAAATGCTAAGCAGGTGTAGCGATTAGCTGCATATAAAAGGCTAAAATAACAGATCTCAACATCAGTATCTGACTAAAATCCACATTAGATCACGGTCGGAGGTTAATACACACCCTTGATGGTGGTTTAAAGTCAGTTTTGAGTAAAAGCGAGGGATAGTTCACACAAAAATGTGTTTTCTGTCATTAATTCCTCACCCTCATGTCGTTCCAAACCCGTAAGCCCTTAAAAAATATCTTTATTTGTGTTCTGAAGATGAATGAAGGTCTTAGTGTTTGGGACGACATGAGGGTAAGGAGTTAATTTTTGGGTGAACTAAATAGTGTTATGTAGCTTGATGCTAATCGTAGCTTTAAATCACCTGTCGTGCCAGGAGTTATTCTATTCCATAAACTAACTTCACATAAGGTCCCAAGAATACCACATTTAAAAACACTTCAGATAACAGGAGGATTAATGTACAGTGGGATGAAAGTGGTGTCGATGGGCAAGCCATAATGCCAGAGTAAAGGCTAATAATGGCTGAACACAAACTGAAGAATAATGAAGATTAAGATCATACCGGCAGAGATATGAAAGGTTTATCGAGTGAGAACAATAGAAACGTATATTGAGAAGTTCTCCTCACCAGACTTTAGATAATAGACTGCAAATGGGTGTTTACATGGCAAGAAAATATGATTAGCATCTCATTTTGGGTTTGTCATTTATACCACTTGCCAAAATGGGGCGTGTGGGGTAAGGGGTTAACTCAGGTCACAATTCAACACAGCTTCAGTTCTAGAGGAAAAACACCAGACTACCAAACCAGAGACACGTTGAATTGAAGATGGCAGCAAACACCAAACCACAATCTGAAACATGAGCCTGAAACTGTCAGACGTCGTGTGTTCTCCTGTCTTAACACAAAACAAATCCTCAGAGGTTATTTTATGTCAGTGTTTACCAGAGCGGGAACTGAAAAACAGTTAAAACACCCCAATCGCTGGGCTAAAACACCCCAATCACTGGGTTAAAACACCCCTATCACTGGGTTAAAACACCCCAATCACTGGGTTAAAACACCCCAATCACTGGGTTAAAACACCCCAATCACTGGGTTAAAACACCCCAATCACTGGGTTAAAACACCCCAATCACTGGGTTAAAACACCCCTATCACTGGGTTAAAACACCCCAATCACTGGGTTAAAACACCCCAATCACTGGGTTAAAACACCCCAATCGCTGGGCTAAAACACCCCAATCACTGGGTTAAAACACCCCTATCACTGGGTTAAAACACCCCAATCACTGGGTTAAAACACCCCAATCACTGGGTTAAAACATCCCAATCACTGGGCTAAAACACCCCAATCACTGGGTTAAAACATCCCAATCACTGGGTTAAAACATCCCAATCACTGGGTTAAAACATCCCAATCACTGGGCTAAAACACCCCAATCACTGGGCTAAAACACCCCAATCACTGGGTTAAAACATCCCAATCACTGGGTTAAAACATCCCAATCACTGGGCTAAAACACCCCAATCACTGGGTTAAAACATCCCAATCACTGGGTTAAAACATCCCAATCACTGGGCTAAAACACCCCAATCACTGGGCTAAAACACCCCAATCGCTGGGTTAAAACATCCCAATCACTGGGTTAAAACATCCCAATCGCTGGGCTAAAACACCCCAATCACTGGGTTAAAACATTCCAATCGCTGGGCTAAAACACCCCAATCACTGGGTTAAAACATTCCAATCGCTGGGTTAAAACATTCCAATCGCTGGGTTAAAACATCCCAATCACTGGGTTAAAACATTCCAATCGCTGGGTTAAGACATTCCAATCGCTGGGTTAAAACATCCCAATCGCTGGGCTAAAACACCCCAATCACTGGGTTAAAACATCCCAATCGCTGGGCAAAAACACCCCAATCACTGGGTTAAAACATCCCAATCACTGGGTTAAAACATTCCAATCGCTGGGTTAAAACATTCCAATCGCTGGGTTAAAACGACCCAATCACTGGGCTAAAACATTCCAATCACTGGGTTAAAACATTCCAATCGCTGGGTTAAAACATTCCAATTGCTGGGTTAAAACGACCCAATCGCTGGGCTAAAACATTCCAATCGCTGGGTTAAAACATTCCAATCGCTGGGTTAAAACGACCCAATCGCTGGGTTAAAACGACCCAATCGCTGGGTTAAAACGACCCAATCGCTGGGTTAAAACGACCCAATCGCTGGGTTAAAACGACCCAATCGCTGGGTTAAAACTACCCAATCGCTGGGTTAAAACGACCCAATCGCTGGGCTAAAACATTCCAATCGCTGGGTTAAATCATCCCAATTGCTGGGTTAAATCATCCCAATTGCTGGGTTATTGTTGTTATTGTATTATTTGTTATTTTCTATTCCTCTATTCTTACCTAAACCTCAGACAGAGTCTGACTCGGCTAGTTGCATGAGTTTTTGCATATTTTCTTTCCACAGAAGATAATTTCTTATGCCTAACTTTCCATCAGCAAACAGAACGAGTGTGTTGACAGAAATCCACTCATGTTTAATGGATGCAGTGAGGTGTGTTTCTGCACACACTTCCACCGTCAGCATGTTTTACAAACTGTGTAATAAGTTGGAATCTGTAGCATGTTGTCAGCAGGCCTTCAGTTGAGTCGAACCTTGCTCAGAACATTCACTCAGTTATGCATGTTTACAGTGTAATATATATGATATCGCAAACCTGCTCGTTGACATGCAAGTTATGGCTCTGGTCAGCACGATATGGCCGTTATCTGATTGGCTTAAGTAGACAGTGGGTGGAGTCTAATTACTTGTGGATTTATGTGAGTCTACACTGCAAAAAATACTCTTCTTATTTAGTATTTTGTTCTTGTTTCTAGTCTAAATATCTAAAAATTCTTAAATCAAGAAGTATTTACTAGATCAGTAAAATGACAAGATATTTGTGCTTGTTTTCTGGGAAAAAATCTAAATGAAGGGAGTTTTTGCTTAAAACATGCAAAATGATCTGCCAATGAGGTGAGAAAAATAATCTTATTTCTGTTTGGGACGGAAACGAGATTTCAATCAGAAATAAGATTATTTTTCTCACCTCATTGGCAAATCATTTTGCCTGTTTTAAGCAAAAACTCACTTCATTTAGATTTTATTTTCAACAAAACAAGAAAAAATAACTCATGTCATTTTACTGATCTAGTGAATGCATCTTTATTTAAGAATTTTTAGATATTTAGACTAGAAAAAAGACATAATTACTGAGTAAGAAGCGTATTTTTTGCAGTGTAAGCTAGAAAAGTTTCAAAATCCACGCGCTGTGTCTGTGCTGCGATTCACAAATGAATGCAACTTACATAAGGCAGAGTTGTGTTTGTGACATAAAAATAGGCACTGAATCCAAATAATCAACGTTCAAGAACCTTCTGTGTCTACTGCAATGTACAAAAATGAATCTAAAAAATAAATATATAAATTTATTTAAAAAATAAGTTACCTGGTTGCCTTAAAATTTTGAGTTCATTGAAATAAAAATTTTGAGTTAATACAATGAACATTTTTGAGAATCGACAACCTTTATTCAATATTATTAAAAGATTGTGTAATCATATTGGGTAATTGAGTGTTTTATTTGTGATGATGCCAAATTGTGCTATTTTCATGATTTATCACATTTCTTATGTGGTTCAGATACAATAATATTTTGAGTTTCTATTAATTAAACCAATTTCCTTCATTGTATCAACTCAAATTTTTAATTTCAATAAACTCACAATTTTAAGGCAACCAGGATACTTACTTCTTTAAGTTATTTTTCCAGTGTGAAGGGCTTACCATGACGGAGGAGTTGCGTCTGGATCCGATGGGTGTGGTGGGGAGAGAGTTGAGAGACGAGCTGGCATTGAGTTCCTCTGAGCTCAGGTTATCAGAACCATCACTCAAACCACTGCTGATGGAGCTGCTCTCGTCCCAACTACACACACACACACACACACACACACACACACACACACACACACACACACACACACACACACACACACACACACACACACACACACACACACACACACACACACACAGAGAGAGAGAGATAAAAAGATGTTCAGATTAGGGATGTCCCAATCAGGGTTTTTTTGCACTCGAGTCCGAGTCATTTGTTTTTGAGTACTTCTATAATACATAAAAAAAGAATAAAGAAGAGTGAAAAAACTAATCCAGAATGTTCCTTATTTTTTATTTAATTCACCTTATTTTAACTTACAGTTTCAGTAACTGAGGGATCTCTTAAGTACCGAAAAAAGGTACTGTTGGGTACCAGTTAAAATGTGTAAAATGAACGGTACCAACCCTAAACGACACACTGATTCTCAAGAAGAAAAGGAAGAGTAAATTATACAGGCCTGTGTACAAGTCAAAGCATCAGAAAGGTTAAGCGTTTAATGTATCGCACTTTCCAACATCGGACACGTAACAGTTATTAATAAACTCTAAAGAATGCTGGGTTAAAAACAACTCAAGCTGGGTTGAAAATGGACAAACCCAGATATTGGGTTGTTTGAATGGGTCCATGGGTTCCCAATTTCTGGGTTTGTCCATTTTCAACCCAACTTGAGTTGTCTTTAACCCAGCATTCTTTAGAGTGTATGATTAGCCTTAGGCTTGACTACACAAACTATGTTACCATTCGCCTTCAAAACAAAAACAAAACATGCTTAGAAACACTTTAAACCTCATATAAAGTCAGTGGAGAAAGGCACATAGCTCATCAGAACACTGTAATCTTCATCTTTTCTGCTCCATTAGCTGACCATGATACAGACAGCAGGGTCTCAATGGGAGTCTCATAATGGGACAGATGTCTTCACCATATGACCAGAGACTCAGTCTACCACACAAGCTCAATTCTGGCTGGGGAACAGGCTTGCATTTACTTCCCTAAAAGCATACATGGGGACGTAGATGCAAAACAGAACGACAGGTTTCAAATGGAACAGGATTGAGGTCAGAGATTTTCTGAATGGCAAAGCCTCAGTCTTGTAAATATGGACGAGCTGTTCTGGCAAACGCTCAGGTCGGGGTTCGTCCATCTGTTCTGAATGAGGGAAAGCCTATTAGCGTCCAAACAGCGGACGATACTCTTCTACAGTTCTGTCGTCTGTCGCTTTAAATGCTCAAGATCTTTAAAGGGAGCTTTTCTTACTTAGTATTTTTGTCTTGTTTCTAGGCAAAATATCAAAAAATTCTTACATTAAGAAACATTTACTAGTAGGGGTGTAACGATTCGTTTTAACAGCGATTCGATTCGTATCACGATTTGAGGTTGTCGATACGATTCAAGGACAATATTGGTTCATTTACAACGATACGATACGAAACGATTCAGTGACTTGAAATCAATTCAGTAAATTTTAGCCAAAAATTTTAATCAGTGTGACTGAAATAAATGTGCCGCTGAAGTTTCCTAGATTCCTGCTGTTTCTTTAAAGGAAATCAGATATCAATTAAGGTTATAAACTTTATGGATATAAAACAAGTAAACAATTAATGGCAAATGTGTTCACATTTTATTTGAATAAAGTGCAACCAACAGTTTGGGTTGAATTAACAGGAAGTTCACCTTTTCTGCTCTCATTTTCAAAAAGTACAGTAAGTGCAACCAGCATACTACTACTGCTACTTCTGCTTGTTTTTCAACATAAAATATTACAATATTAATATAAAAAATAAAGTAAAACAAACATCTCTTCAGGTTGAATGAGCAGAGGCTGAACCTGCTGCAGCTACAAACAGCGAGAGACTTCTTTAGAACATCTCCATCTTTACTAAAGCCAAAGTGTTTTCTCACACTGGACCGCTATGGTGGCCTGATCATTTCTCGCTCGTTGGCTTCTCCTCCGTCATCCGCCATGTTATGTTTTGTTTTCTCTGCGCGGCTGCTGGCGCGTACGGCTGACGTCACACATAGGCAGACTGAGTAACGTTTAACGCCTTTCCCATTAAAAGTGTTAAGAAAAAACATCCAGATAAAGTCTGACGTGCTTAAATCAAATGCGTGATTTCCTATTATCGATACAATCGATCGATTACCTTTTAAAACGATATTAGATCAATATGTCGTCTGGAAGGCCAACTTGCCGAGCACAGATCGATGTAGCTAGAATATAGGAATATAAATCGATACATCGACGAAGTAGATAAATCGTTATTTACTAGACAAGCAAAAGTAATTGTCTTGTTTTGGGAAAACATAATTCAAAGTTAAGAGAGCTTTTGCTTAAAGGGGCGGTTCCGTGTTTTTTTTCTAGGCTTGGTTGTGTTTATGTTGCGCAGTATAACATGTCTTCATACTTCTTTTTTTTAAACACTGTATTTTTCTTCTATTCTCTCTTTATTCCACACCGCTGTCTGTCCTTTGAGCGGCTCGTTTGCTTCCTGCTTCTATGAAGCCCCTCCCTCTGAAAAACGCAATGGTCTTAGATTGGTCAGATGGCCAAATGTAGTTTCCTGTATTTCTATTGGCTGAAGTGCCAAGCACAGGTTAAGGCCACGCCCCTTCCCATTACAGGCAGAAGTCACATCTGCGGAGACTAGCGAGGGTTTATGATGTCACCAACCCAGGAAGAAGCTCGTTGTAGTCCAAACCGGCCATTTTTGTAGGCAATAAACTGCCGTAACTTTAAAAGACAATATCTCCGTTTGCAGTGAACTTTCAGCGCTGTAACTTTGCAGAGACTGTTTATGCTCAAGCAGCGACATTACACACTAACTAAAGTTAAAAAAGTCAAATCGCATGACACCACCCCTTTAATAATAAGCCCGAGTCAGATCTGTAGGGTCCGAAGCACTGTGTGGTTTCAGACTCAGCAGAGTCTACGGAGATGGAAAAGGGAATTATGGGTGCCAAAGAATCAGAGGACAAAAATGGCTTGTTGATGTTCAGAAGAACAACTTAAGGAGCCAGCAATTTGTGCTAATTACAGGTTGTGCGGGCTCGAAGGGGAGAGAATGGACTTGCCTACATGTCTCAATGGTTAGAGACGACTCCCGCAGGGACGGTTCTTAATGCTTTTCTTTTCCACTTCAGTTTCTATTTCCACCCGTTTGAGATGTAATGGAGCCAAAAGTCTGGGTCAGCTAGTTTCAGTCTCGATTGAACAGGAATTGTGATTACCATACTGAGATATTAATGAAAAATCCAAGCGACTAGTTTCGGACTGGATTTTGTGTGCTTGCCATGTGAGAAACTCACCGCCGTAATACTAAACTAAAGCATTCTGGGTAAATGTTAAAGGGTTAGTTTACCCAAAAATGTAAATCCTGTGGTTGGCCAGCCGCCAGTCCTCCGTTCATCTTCACACACAGATGAAGATATTAGTGTTGAAATCCGATGGCTCAGAAAGGCCTTCATTGACACCAATGTCATTTCCTCTCTCAAGACCCATAAAGGCACTAAAGACGTCGTTACAAAGCCCATCTCACTACAGCAGCTCTACAATCATTGATGAAGAGGCCAGAATAGAGTTAGTGCGGGAAAACACTAAATAACGACTTATATAGTGATGGCCGATTTCAGAACAACGCTTGAACCATTATGAGTCAGTGAATCGATTCATGATTCAGATCGCCAAAGTCACATGATTTCAGCAGTTTGACACGTGATCCGAATCATGAATCGATTCACTGACTCATAACGGTTCGAAGCTTTGTTCTGAAATCGGCCATCACTATATAAGTCGTTATTTAGGTTTTTTTTGTGCACAAAAACTATTCTGGATGATTCACCAAACATCTGGAATGAACTTCAAAATACCTTAAATCTAGAAACACTTCCATCTATAAATACTTTTAAAAATGTTTTAAAGTCAGCTTTGACTGAGCAGTGCACTTGTTTTTAACTAGGTGCCTTTAAACAACACTTGTATGTTTGTATTAGATAAACGTTAAAGGCAATGACTTGTTTGTGTAGTGTATCTATAGAGATTATTGATGTACTGTGTAATTTATTTATTGTCTTTGTTGTACATTTTATTTTCTTGAAACTTTTGGCTGCCAGGACTCCCTGGGAGAAGAGTTATTGTAACTCAATGGGATTTTCCTGGTAAAATAAAGGTAAAAAATAATAAATAAATAAATACATTCTGGCCTCTTCATCAATGATTGTCGAGCCGCTGTAGTGAGATGGGCTTTGTAACGACGTCTTTAGTGCCTTTATGGGTCTTGAGAGAGGAAATGACATTGGTGTCAATGAAGGCCTTTCTGAGCCATCGGATTTCAACACTAATATCTTCATCTCTGTGTGAAGATGAGCGGAGGTCTGACGGCTGGCCAACCACAGGAGGAATTAATCACACAATTTACATTTCTGGCTGAACTAACCCTTTAACTTGTCAAGGCAGTTGCTAAAGTGTGACACTGTTCACATTAACGTTTTAATTGACGTCTCACAAAAGAAACGCTTCAGTAATAAAGTCCTGTTCTGTTCAGTCTCTCAGGAAACGCTTCTGTCTCTATATTGGGCTGGGGACGATTCAAGAAGAAGCACTGTGGTCTCCACAACGGGAACCATCAATCTCATTTGAGCATTCAGTGGAAACCACCAAATAACTCAGGAAACCATTCATCAGCTGCCGTGAAAATGCAGCCCAGAAGGTACGAGTTGGAAATGGAAAAAGTTACTTTAAAAAAATTCAACACGACTGTGGCACTGTTTCAGGTATTACGACATGGCGTACTGCTGCATTTATATTTCTCAGCTAATATAACCATATTTTCACTAAGCGATTTAATGTTTATATAGCAATCTTAAAATATCAAAATCAACTAATTTTTTTCAAATGTACTGACAATTGCCATGATATATAAACGCAAAGTTAAAAAAACGACTGTAAGTAGCCAGTCCATAAAACACGACCAATACTTTTATATCAACAGAGTAAAAATGAAATCAAATGTAACTAAAAGTTTCTTTAAGATAGTGCTGTAAACTATAGCGAGCACTTACTCACACATTACTGTAATATTAATGTAAACTTCACATTAGGCCGTTTATGCATTAACTTCTAAATCTTATTATGAAATTTATTTTTTACTCCAATTCGTTGTTGAAATAAAATCTTTCATGCAGAGTGACTGTCATTTATTTAAACAGACTTTAATAATCCAGACATCAGTAACAGATTCAGTAGAATATAATGAATATATAGGCTAATATAATGAATATATAGGCTAATATAGTGAATATATAGGCTAATATAATGAATATATAGGCTAATATAGTGAATATATAGGCTAATATAGTGAATATATAGGCTAATATAATAAATATATAGGCTAATATAATAAATATATAGGCTAATATAGTGAATATATAGGCTAATATAGTGAATATATAGGCTAATATAGTGAATATATAGGCTAATATAATAAATATATAGGCTAATATAATAAATATATAGGCTAATATAGTGAATATATAGGCTAATATAATAAATATATAGGCTAATATAATGAATATATAGGCTAATATAGTGAATATATAGGCTAATATAATAAATATATAGGCTAATATAATGAATATATAGACTAATATAATAAATATATAGGCTAATATAATAAATATATAGGCTAATATAATGAATATATAGGCTAATATAATGAATATATAGGCTAATATAATAAATATATAGGCTAATATAGTGAATATATAGGCTAATATAATGAATATATAGACTAATATAATAAATATATAGGCTAATATAGTGAATATATAGGCTAATATAATGAATATATAGGCTAATATAATAAATATATAGGCTAATATAATAAATATATAGGCTAATATAATGAATATATAGGCTAATATAATGAATATATAGGCTAATATAATAAATATATAGGCTAATATAATAAATATATAGGCTAATATAATGAATATATAGGCTAATATAGTGAATATATAGGCTAATATAGTGAATATATAGGCTAATATAGTGAATATATAGGCTAATATAGTGAATATATAGGCTAATATAGTGAATATATAGGCTAATATAATGAATATATAGGCTAATATAGTGAATATATAGGCTAATATAATGAACATATAGGCTAATATAGTGAATATATAGGCTAATATAGTGAATATATAGGCTAATATAGTGAATATATAGGCTAATATAGTGAATATATAGGCTAATATAATGAATATATAGGCTAATATAGTGAATATATAGGCTAATATAGTGAATATATAGGCTAATATAGTGAATATATAGGCTAATATAATGAATCTATTGGCTAATATAGTGAATATATAGGCTAATGTAATGAATATATAGGCTAATATAGTGAATATATAGGCTAATATAGTGAATATATAGGCTAATATAGTGAATATATAGGCTAATATAGTGAATATATAGACTAATATAGTGAATATATAGGCTAATATAGTGAATATATAGGCTAATATAGTGAATATATAGGCTAATATAGTGAATATATAGACTAATATAGTGAATATATAGGCTAATATAATGAATATATAGGCTAATATAGTGAATATATAGACTAATATAATGAATATATAGGCTAATATAGTGAATATATAGGCTAATATAATGAATATATAGGCTAATATAGTGAATATATAGGCTAATATAGTGAATATATAGGCTAATATAGTGAATATATAGGCTAATATAGTGAATATATAGGCTAATATAGTGAATATATAGGCTAATATAGTGAATATATAGGCTAATATAGTGAATATATAGGCTAATATAGTGAATATATAGGCTAATATAGTGAATATATAGGCTAATATAGTGAATATATAGGCTAATATAGTGAATATATAGGCTAATATAGTGAATATATAGACTAATATAGTGAATATATAGGCTAATATAGTGAATATATAGACTAATATAGTGAATATATAGGCTAATATAATGAATATATAGGCTAATATAGTGAATATATAGGCTAATATAGTGAATATATAGGCTAATATAGTGAATATATAGGCTAATATAGTGAATATATAGGCTAATATAGTGAATATATAGGCTAATATAGTGAATATATAGGCTAATATAGTGAATATATAGGCTAATATAGTGAATATATAGGCTAATATAGTGAATATATAGGCTAATATAGTGAATATATAGGCTAATATAGTGAATATATAGACTAATATAGTGAATATATAGGCTAATATAGTGAATATATAGGCTAATATAGTGAATATATAGGCTAATATAGTGAATATATAGGCTAATATAGTGAATATATAGGCTAATATAGTGAATATATAGGCTAATATAATGAATATATAGGCTGATTTCTCTAGTGAACTCACAGCTGTGGACACTGAAGGACTTCTGAGGTAAATGTGATGCTCATTGTTCTCCAGCTGTTTTATTGACGTCTGTCCGCCGTTGAAACAATGATTGAGCGATTACACCACATATGATGCGTTTCAGTCGTAATGTATCCTCAACACACCTTCAGATGTTCACTCATGTTTATTCTCTGACTATGACGATCGCGTATCCTCGTCTATACAGTGATCAGTCACGACACATTAAAGAGCCTCAAAACGGCATTTATCGTTTGAGTTTCCTGATAAAATGGACAGAATGCTTAATATGTTCGTGTGGGAGCTCGGATTGAAGTGTGTTCTGCGTGTTAAACAAGTCGACTGTTAAAGGTGGGGTAAGTGTTATTTCAAAACCGTTTTAGAAAAAGGACTCGGGCCGAGTGGAATAACAAACATGTAGCCAATCAGCAGGTAAGGGGCGTGTCTACTGGAGAAGGGTCTGACTGCAGAGCCACAGTTTTACCACAGCAGTTCTGACCGCACATTGCGTCGTTATGTCTTCGAGATGCATGTTACGGCACTGGAAGGGAATAAAACTAGAATTTTATTTATTTATTTATTGTAATTGTACTTGTTTGATTTAATAGTTATTAGTTAGTGATCAACTGTAGTGGTAAAATAATGAAATGTTTAAAATGTAAACTGTAAATGTAATAAATAAAAGTAAATTAAATTTGTTTCTTGGTTATGTCTCCAACAAATTAATAAATGCTCACACTATCAGCCAAGTACGTTTTGTTTGTGTTCAAGTTTATGCATTTACCCCAGGCAGAATTAATCAACTTGAGGAATAAGTTATCGTGACTTTAGACTAATAATTTAATAATTATAAAAACCTTTGAAATGTCTATTCGAAAGTTTGTTTTTTTATACCAGGCATTGAAAATACATTGTGTGTTTATTATACCAGGGTGTTAGCCTAGAAATCTAGACGCACACTAGTGGCAGAAAATTTAATCTGCCCGCGAGTGTCGTCTAGCAACTCTCAATACCCTTCTGAGCTGTAATCTGTACTCTTGCCAGGCTAATCACATCGTGTATAGAGTCGGTGGGCGGGGCTTAACATAATGACGGCCGAGTTGCGTTTGCGTGCTTCTAGTAAACACAGAAACTGACGAACGGCGGTCTTTCGAATCAGCTTTGACGGTGACTCTGGAAGACTTGAGTTCAGCTTTTCTCTGAGAAAAGAACAAAGAACGGCACTGTAGTCATTCTTAAAAAGGGAAGATGTGTTCGGAGTTTAGCCGACCGGATACGGCGAATGTTTAATCTGTCAACGAGCTCCGCTTCATGTTGCTCCGGTTGGTGTAGCGATATCCTATCGCGTGCAGAGGGAGTTTGAAAGACAACCGTTTATCCGCCCCTCGGATTGAGCCGTCAATGGAGAGTTTTAGACCAAACATCTGGATGTGGATCTGGCTTGTCAGGCTACCAGGGTGTTTGTTTTTGAAAAGAAAAAAAAAACTTAAAAGAAATATTGAAGTGTTCATGACAGCATTGTTTTATATCAGTAAAGGAGACTGAATGTGTCTGGGCAACAGCAGGTGCAAAAAAATAACAGCAGGAGCAACAATAATCAATAGATAGTTTTAGGACAGAATTAAGATTTAAAAATCAAATGTATCAGCGTGCCGTGAAACCGCTGTAGTGAAACTATGCACGGGGCAAAACCGCGGCTGGGGTGAAACTGCGGCTCTGCAGACAGATATTATTGTGTCTACTAATGATGGTGAGAAGAGCGCTCGCTCTCGCTCTGTGCACATCATTATGTGCCGAGACCCTTTTCGGGATAGGGGTGTGTTCGTTTTGGTGATTTGAAATATCAACAACGGATACCAGACATCACTTACCTCACCTTTAACTGTAATGGTGCATTCACACCAGACGTGAACGAAGCGTTAAGCACGAGTGTTAAGTATTGACGCAACGTATTGATTCATGATTCGGAACGCGTGACAGGCATTGGCGCTGACTCATAACGGTTCAAATCATGAATCGATTCACTGACTCATAACGGTTCGAAGCTTTGTTCTGAAATCGGCCATCACTATATAAGTCGTTATTTAGTGTTTTTTGCGCACTAACTCTATTCTGGCCTCTTCATCAATGATTGTAGAGCCGCTGTAGTGAGATGGGCTTTGTAACGACGTCTTTAGTGCCTTTATGGGTCTTGAGAGAGGAAATGACATTGGTGTCAATGAAGGCCTTTCTGAGCCATCGGATTTCAACACTAATATCTTCATCTGTGTGTGAAGATGAACGGAGGTCTGACGGCTGGCCAACCACAGGAGGAATTAATCACACAATTATCACTTTTGGGCGAACTAACCCTTTAATGAAGAATGGGTCATGCAATTAAAACACCAATGCTTGATGACAGAGTATTAACCCTCGGTTTATTCTGGCGACAGCTCAGATTGTCTGGCTGATTTGTATTCTGTGTGATTTAAATGACTTTGGGTGGGGATTGGTTTTGTTGGACTTGAAATATTGAGCAATTATGTTCTCCTCCCAACATTATTCCATATGAAAAGCATCTGGGGCTGTGTGCTCACATCAGCTGAGAGTTACACCCATTACTGGAGAAAACCCAAATCAGGTGACTGATTCAAGCAAGACCATTCAAATAGCTTTCCACTTCAAAAGGACGAAAAGCCTTTAAAAGCCCAATTAGACTCAACCTTGACCTCTGTAAACACGAACATGGCTCTGCATGAAGGTCTTCAGTGTCTGGTTAGGCTCAGACTCGTCTTTAAAGAGCCGTTTCTCACATTACACAGCTTCTGTTTGCACTACAGGAGTTATAAAGTAACACACACACACACGTTTGTTTTTGTGACATAAGGGGAGAATCCATAGGTGTAATGGTTTTTATACCGTACAAACCATATTTTCTATCCCCTTACACTGCCCCTAAACCTACCCATCACACACACACACACACACACATTCTGCCCCTAAACCTACACATCTCAGGAAACATTCTGCATTTTTACTTTCTCATAAAAACTCCTCCTGTGTGATTTATAAGCCTTTTGTAAAGTGGGGCCATGGGTAATGTCCTCATATTTCACCCTCTCCTGTAATACCTGTGTCATACCCATGGCATTATACACATTTGTGTCCTCATATGTCACAAAAACATGCCCACACACACACTCACACACACTGAAATAAAATATAAATATTCCATTAGAAATGTTGCATTGACAACTAACTGAGAAGTGAAAATACTACAACTATGAGTCAAAAAGACACAGAAAGGGATAAAATGAAAACTGGACACTTTAATAAATCCTTCAATAACAGGTGTGTTTGCTTTGGCTTTTATCCAATCACATTGCAAAAAATCATTCCTTACTCAGTATTTTTGTCTTGTTTCTAGTCCAAACATCTACAAATTCTTACAACAAGAGACATTTACTAGACAAGCAAAAGTAATCGTCTTGTTTTGGGAAAAATAACTCAAAATGAAGAGAGTTTTTGCTTAAAATAAGATAAATAATCTGCCAATGGGGTGAGAAAAATAATCTTAATTCAAACAGAAAACAAGATTATTTTTCTCACCCCATTGGCAGATTATTTATCTTATTTTAAGCAAAAACTCTCTTCATTTTGAGTTATTTTTCCCAAAACAAGACAATTACTTTTGCTTGTCTAGTAAATGTTTCTTGTTGTAAGAATTTGTAGATGTTTGGACTCGAAACAGGACTAAAATACTAAAGTAAGAAAAGCATTTTTTGCATTGCAGAATTTGGAACCGAATCCATCCGTTCTATAATAAATAATAAGAACGCCATCCAGTTTGATAATCCTTTAAAAACACAGAGATTAGTAAATGAGATATATTGCTGTCAAACTATTTTTCCTCTAATAATCGCTAAATAAATCTCTTTACTCACTTTGAGAAGAGCGTGTGTGTCGTCAGAGGGCGAGACTCTCTGCGCGCGGATCCTTCATTCATCGCTGAGTCACGCGACACACACACACACACACACACACACACACATTCACACACTCATGCTGTCTTTGTTCAGATGAATCCACTCTCATCCATTGAAACTATCCGACTGAGAGCTGGAGTCTCTTTCACAGGCACTCCCCCTGACACACCACACCTCCTGAAACACTGATCACATCCAGATGGACAGCAGAGCGGCTGCACGGACTGAACATGGTACACACACACACACACGCACGTTTGTTTTTGTGACATATGGGGACATTCCATAGATGTAATGGTTTTTAAACCATACAAACCGTATTTTCTATCCCCTTACACAGCCCCTAAACCTACCCACACACACACACACACACACACACACACACACACACACACACACACACACACACACATGTTTGTTTTTGTGACATATGGGGACATTCCATAGGTGTAATGGTTTTTAAACCATACAAACCGTATTTTCTATCCCCTTACACTGCCCCTAAACCTACCCATCACACACACACACAGCCCCTAAACCTACCCATCACACACACACACACACACACACACACACACACACACACACACACACACACACACTGCCCCTAAACCTACCCATCACAGGAAACATTCTGCATTTTTACTTTCTCATAAAAACTCCTCCTGTGTGATTTATAAGCCTTTTGTAAAGTGGGGCCATGGGTAATGTCCTCATATTTCACCCTCTCCTGTAATACCTGTGTCATACCCATGGCATTATACACATTTGTGTCCTCATATGTCACAAAAACACGCGCACACACACACGCACATTTACACACACACTCTTTCTCATTTGTGGTCAGTTATTCAGCAAGGATCCATTACATTGATCAGAAATTATGAATGCAGACATTATAAAGATTTGTAACAACAGATCACACTATTGATGAGCATAAGAGACTTCTTTCGAAAAACTTTACAAAATCTTTCTGACCACAAACTTTTGAACACTAGTGTATCAAAGCCCCGTAGGATTCCTGTACCAGTATCATCACAGCTTTACATGTACAGCACACACACACACACACACACACACACACACACACACACACACACACACACACACCGCTTCGTGGAAAGTGTTTTGAACTTTACATCATTCATCCACTGCAATACTGTTGAGTTCAACTCCTGGTGATGTGTCTGAACCAGCCAAAGCCAGAAACACACACACCTCCCATGACAGACCCTGATGGCTTTTCCACTCCAGCATATTCTCCACAAACACACACACACACACACACACACACTCAGTTCACCTTTGATGTCAAGAGAGTCCAGAGACTCCATATGAGTGTGTAAAGGACAGGAATACATCAGCTGAGCGAGTCAATTGCTTTCTGTCCATCTCAGGTCTTTCATGTGGCTCCAGTGGTGCCGAACCATGTCTACACACGAACACACACACACACACACACACACACACACACACACACACACACACACACACACACACACACACACACTGTGTGTGTGGCCTGCGCTCCTTCAGCCACGAGGTTAGTCATCTGGAAACACGGATAATCATAACACGTAGGCCTGCACAGGGCGAAACTTTCGTAAATATAGGAGCAAATTCTGAGTAATTTGTGCGTAAAATGGACCTTTACGGAAACTCTCCTCCGGATTCACAAACACTTCGTACACCACGGATTGGTTAGTTAAACGTGTGTATATTAGTGAATTCCAAACATGCGTAAATAGGATGCACGTGCACGCTCATTCATAATTAGCATAATCCCCGCCCATGAGTTACAACTGCAAATGACGTGAGCAGGAGCGCTGTGGACACTTCTGGACTTCTTTCTCAGGTTTGGCTCCAGGATTTTGCATAAATGTTGAAGAGACTAATCGGCCATATGACTAGCAATAAATATTAAATTATTATGTGTCCACCAAAGCATGTTTTAGCCAGCTAAACACCTGCTGCTCTTCTGAAAACGGCCAGCTGGGGGCGCTTGAGAGCGCTTTGCGAGGGCAGCGTTTTTCCAGCTGAGATACTTTGGTAGCTGAATATCCATGGCAGTAATGTGTTACTAGTATCTCATTTTGAAGAATATTACTGAATTTAGAAATGCAGTAAAAAGCAGTATTAACTTCTCTATTATTGTTGTTCGGTTGGTGTACAAGTGGGATGATTGGTCGGTGTAGTTTTTGTCTCGCCCCTCCTCCACTGTGATTGGATGGCCTGGTAAAAAATGACAGTGACGAGCGTTGCCTTTTGCCCAACGTTAAACAGTAAAAACAAAACAAAACAAAACAATAAAGACGGGGCAAATCAACTCCTGACATATTATTATGCTAGGCCTGCCCTATAGTGCATCAAAATGCAATGTCATGTTTGCCTAAATTAGATCACAGAACGCTCAAATGTTTTACGCACCGTTTACTCGTGGTAGGGAGCAGGTGTACATTTCTTACGTACCAACTAACATTTAAAAAAAATACGAACACTTTCGTGAATCCGAAAATTTATGTCAGAGCGGCTTTATGAACGATTTACACACAAATTCGTTCTGCTCGTGTTTCATCAATGAGGCCCACTGTGTATCCGCAAATGGATGCGTCTTTCCAGCCCTAACGCCGAACAGAATACAAGCTCAGAATAAGACATTAGGTCCACTTCACACACTCTACTAACTATAGGTAGTTTTGTAACTATGTGTCAAATAGCAGTCATTAGAGTATGAGTAGACTGTTGGGTTAAATATGTTTCAAATGTGTGTGTGTGTGTTTGTGCGTGTGTGTGTGAGGGAAAGATCAGCTTGTTCAACTTCCCAAATAACCAGTGTTAAGGGAACAGTGGATGCAGTTTGTGTTTCCGGAGTTCTGCAAGTGTGTGTGTGTGTGTGTGTGTGTGTGTGTGTGTGTGTGTGTGTGTGTGTGTTTTTGTGACATATGAGGACACAAATGTGTATAATGCCATGGGTATGACACAGGTATTACAGGAGAGGGTGAAATATGAGGACATTACCCATGGCCCCACTTTACAAAAGGCTTATAAATCACACAGGAGGAGTTTTTATGAGAAAGTAAAAATGCAGAATGTTTCCTGTGATGAGTAGGTTTTGGGGCAGTGTGTGTGTGTGTGTGTGTGTGTGTGTGTGTGTGTGTGTGTGTGTGCGTGTGTGTGTGTGTGCGTATGTGTGTGTGTGTGCGTGTGTGTGTGTGTGTGTGTGTGATGGGTAGGTTTAGGGGCAGTGTGTGTGTGTGTGTGTGTGTGTGTGTGTGTGTGTGTGTGTGTGTGTGTGTGTGTGTGTGTGTGTGTAAACGTCATTTTCCGTGTTCATGCAGGGATTGAAGTCATTTGATTTATGGATTGACTGAAATCTTAATTTAATAATTATGGCAGAAATATGTGTGTGAAAGTGAATGATGTGTTATTCATGAACAGCATTGGTCTAAATCCCACAGTGCCGTTAGTGTGTGTTTAGGAGCTTGTCACTGCGTTCAGCTAATGTCTGGCAGATGTGATGACTATGAAAAGTGGCATTATGGCAGATATTCATGTGTTTATCATAAAGCCAAACATCAGACATGTGCTTGATGTTTTTACTTTATTCTACAGATTTTGCAGCTCATTTAAAGCATGAAGATGTGTTAGTCCAGTGCTTTCAGACACTACTGCTATACTTGAGTTATTGTATTTGCATCGCATTGAAAAATGATCAGCATGCATGTTTATATGATGTGCAATACGTCTTTATAAGTGTAATACCCAAACTTCACCTATGACAGTGTAAAGTCTAATACTCTGAGAGTAAGAGGACATTAGTTGCAGAGTTCCTGAGGATGCTCCATATTTCTCCACTGTATCAATATCAGCCAATAAATATTCATTATCCTAATAAGAGAAACACTGGTTTGATTTACTGACAATAAATTATTCTGAGGCAGAAACGTCTGACTGTAGAGGCCTGCAAAAGGATTTTTAAAAAAACTGAAAAAGACACAAACGTCAATATCTTGTCTAATACCAAACCTTAAAGGGTCATCACCCCCCCCCCACCCCCCCACACACACACACACACAGAAGAGATGACGTGCTTGATGTCCAGCATTCAGCCTGACCACACAGAGTTTGTGTATGTAACGGGAGTCCTGGAAAAATATCCCTCAGGACCCCAGACACCTCTCCAGATGTGTGTGTGTGTGTGTGTGTGTGTGTGTGTGTGTGTGTGTGTGTGTGTGTGTGTGTGTGTGTGTGTGTGTGTGTGTGTGTGTGTGTGTGTGTGCGTGCGTGTGTGTGTGTGTGTGTGTAGGACAGCTGATGTCCATATGGTCAGAGATCTTCCTCTTGTGGTTGATGGATTGCATCCCGTGAAAACGAAGCCGTGAATTACACAAAAACCTCACAGCTGAACATAAAGTGCATCAAATCTGCTCAGGTATTTGCTAAATTCATTTGCTTAGACTTAGAATTGTGTAGCTTTGATTTCCAAAACTTCAAAATCCTAAAATGAAGTCATGAAGTCAACACCCTGGTGTTGATTTAATCCCATACACCCATATAATGGTCAATAATGGTCATATGGTCATATAATGGTCATATAATGGTCTAATGGTCATATAATGGTCTAATGGTCATATAATGGTCATATAATGGTCATATAATGGTCTAATGGTCATATAATGGTCATATAATGGTCTCATGGTCATATAATGGTCATATAATGGTCATATGGTCATATAATGGTCTAATGGTCATATGGTCATATAATGGTCTAATGGTCATATAATGGTCTAATGGTTATATAATGGTCTAATGGTCATATGGTCATATAATGGTCTAATGGTCATATAATGGTCTAATGGTTATATAATGGTCATATAATGGTCTAATGGTTATATAATGGTCTAATGGTCATATGGTCATATAATGGTCTAATGGTCATATAATGGTCTAATGGTCATATGGTCATATAATGGTCTAATGGTCATATAATGGTCTAATGGTCATATAATGGTCTAATGGTTATATAATGGTCTAATGGTCATATAATGGTCTAATGGTCATATGGTCATATAATGGTCTAATGGTCATATAATGGTCATATAATGGTCATATAATGGTCTAATGGTCATTTAATGGTCATATAATGGTCTAATGGTCATATAATGGTCTAATGGTCATATAATGGTCATATAATGGTCTAATGGTCATATAATGGTCTAATGGTCATATAATGGTCATATAATGGTCATATAATGGTCATATAATGGTCTAATGGTCATTTAATGGTCATATAATGGTCTAATGGTCATATAATGGTCTAATGGTCATATAATGGTCATATAATGGTCTAATGGTCATATAATGGTCTAATGGTCATATAATGGTCATATAATGGTCATATAATGGTCATATAATGGTCTAATGGTCATATGGTCATATAATGGTCTAATGGTCTAATGGTCATATAATGGTCTAATGGTCTAATGGTCATATAATGGTCTAATGGTCATATAATGGTCTAATGGTCATATAATGGTCATATAATGGTCATATAATGGTCTAATGGTCATATGGTCATATAATGGTCTAATGGTCTAATGGTCATATAATGGTCTAATGGTCATATAATGGTCTAATGGTCATATAATGGTCATATAATGGTCTAATGGTCATATAATGGTCTAATGGTCATATAATGGTCTAATGGTCATTTAATGGTCATATAATGGTCTAATGGTCATTTAATGGTCATATAATGGTCTAATGGTCATTTAATGGTCATATAATGGTCTAATGGTCATATAATGGTCTAATGGTCATTTAATGGTCATATAATGGTCTAATGGTCATTTAATGGTCATATAATGGTCTAATGGTCATTTAATGGTCATATAATGGTCTAATGGTCATATAATGGTCTAATGGTCATATAATGGTCATATAATGGTCTAATGGTCATATAATGGTCATATAATGGTCATATAATGGTCTAATGGTCATATAATGGTCATATAATGGTCTAATGGTCATATGGTCATATAATGGTCTAATGGTCATATAATGGTCATATGGTCATATAATGGTCTAATGGTCATATAATGGTCATCTAATGGTCATATAATGGTCTAATGGTCATATAATGGTCATATAATGGTCTAATGGTCATATAATGGTCATATAATGGTCTAATGGTCATATGGTCATATAATGGTCTAATGGTCATATAATGGTCTAATGGTCTAATGGTCATATAATGGTCTAATGGTCATATAATGGTCATCTAATGGTCATCTAATGGTCTAATGGTCATATGGTCATATAATGGTCATATAATGGTCTAATGGTCATATGGTCATCTAATGGTCATATAATGGTCTAATGGTCATATAATGCAGTGAATACCGACCAGCATCATTGTTTATGCAAAAGCATAATCTTTCTAACTTTCTATGGGTGAACTATCCCTTTAATATACAACATTTCAGACAATATGGCTTATAATATTGTTTGAGCTCAAAATTGATGTATTTGTCAATCTGTTTGATACTCTTAAATACACACACACACACACACACACACACACACACACACACACACACACACACACACACACACACACACACACACACACACACACACACACACACACACACAAATATTTCAATATTTTACCATGACATGCATTGCCTTGTTAAATATATATATTTTAAATAATATACATTTTTACTGTCTTTCTAAATACATTATTTTCATTGAAAGGGTTCATGAACTGAGGAATCATATTGTTGAGCTTTTGACTTATAGAGGTCATCATATTATAAGAATATCCTGGAGGTTTCAGAACTAAAAACTTCCTTGTTAGTCCAAAAACAGCTTTTATTGTAACCAGTCCCAGAGAACGACTGGTTGTGGAATGTGCCAATTGATGATGTCACAGTTTAACGCCTACTTCATCATCACAACAATGGCCCGCCCACTTGAGTGTGAGGGAGCCAATCACAGTAAGTCTCAGAACAGACACGCCCCTTCAAACAAAGCATTCAAATCAGGGTAGGCAAAATGCCTTTTAATTATTTTTTAATTTAAGTAAAAATCATACTAAGTCACTATAAGTGCATTATAACGTTCCTCATATACTCATTATAATAACCATTTGTGCTACAAAAACCTCAGTGCAGTTTCCAGATGTGCAGAATAGCTGATGTAATTCACACCGCGCTCCACGCCTGCAGAGACACAGGAAGAAAACCGACGCTGAGACGATTACTAACACATCCAGAATCAATGGCCGTTCATTAGCCTCTCACTCAGCCCTGTGCTGTAATACGCAGCCATTTTCCATCTGCAGTCACACACACACACACACACACACACACACACACACACACACACACACCGTGTTTCACTGGGTCACACAAAGTCAGGCTGATGAGGGTTACTATGGCAACACACCCCGACCCATCCGCTGCCTGACGGAGAGAAGGAGAGGAGGAGGTTATTGAGGAAACCCTTCAACACCAGAGATGCTTTCCTCTTAAACAATCATCCGCCATAAATCATCAGCTCATTATCAGCCAAATATCACAATGCCAGACGGACTGCCCTCTCTGTGTTCCTCTAGGAGAGCCGAATCCCAGAACTTTCCGATCTCGCATGTCATTGTGTGTGTGCTTTATACGAGCTTTAGTGTGAAATATGAGGAGCAGCGAGAACACTCAGAGATCATAACCTTCATCCTGAGGGACAATCACCAACGTCAGAAACTAAAGGCAAGAAAATACTAATACATAATAAATAAAATGCCTTTTTACAGCAATTAAGAACATTTTACCCTGAAATCCTCATTATTGAAACGGTTTATTGATATTAAAAATACATAAAATATATTATTTTAATGTATAATCAATAAAGTAAATAATTAAAAATTATATATATATAACAATCAGATATATGGCAGTATTTCTTTAATTGCATTATATTATTCATTATTTCTTTAATTTTGAATTGATTATATTTTATTATTATATATTATTGGTCTAAATCTATATCTAATTACATATATACACACGTTTTATATTATAAGACAAATCATTTATAATATAACATTATATAATAGTATTATAGTATAAATAATATAATATAATTCATATAATATAACATGATATAAAATATAATCAATTTATATATGATATTACTGATAAAATAATATAATATAATTAATATAATTTAATTTAATTTATATAATATAAAATAATATAATATATAATGTAATGTAATGTAATGTAATATGATTGATATGATATTTGATATGTTATAATATAATTGATATATATATTTTTTTATAGGCCTATCAGTTATAATCTTATTTATCATAATATTTGTCATATCTGTAATGACCTGAGTGATCAATAGAGTAATGTCACAATCATAACGGTCCTAAAGAAAGACCGCTGTAAATGATGTTCATTAGGATTAAAGATTCAGGATGTGTTTGACAACGGGTCACTACACACACACACACACACACACACACACACACACACACACACACACACACACACACACACACACACACACACACACACACACACACACGAGAACATGGAAGATAACAGCATCAGTGAGGAAGACCTGCTCTCCTCACAGCTCATCTCCATGGTTACCACATTCAGGCTCGTCCCTGAATTAACTCCAGCAAATCTTAGAACAGATCAGCAAACGGCGCTCGCTGTCGAGAGGAACACAACAGACCTTTATTATTCGACTCTTACGCTTGATTAAACGCAGGAAAACTTCTACATGAAGCCTTTTCAACACAACAGATCGTCTGAGTGGATTATTCTGACTTTACATCAACTACAAAGCGAAGAAAAACTGATTTTTAGCGGTAAAATCTTCTGAGAGTTATGAGGTTGTTCTTTTATGGGATTTTCTTTTCTCCACTCCATCATATTTTTCACCGCTGTCTGCAATGCATCATGGGATTGTAGTTCTTTCCCTCACTAAAGCCATAAACTTCTATCTTTGTATTTTCAAACACATTTTTGCTTCAAATCAAAGTTTTTAATCTCATAATTCAGCTTGTAGCAGGATGACTTGGTCCTGAAATCCCTACGGGAGAAATTAATGGAAAAAATTCTTCCGGAGCCAACGCTTATAAAAGTGGCGCTTATGCACTCATATTACTCACATATTCGCCATCAAAACTCCTTTTCAACGTCTTTAAAATCAATATTTTGATCGCTGACAGCTTCCACACCAGATCCATCATCAAGTGACAGTGACTCTAATATCTGAATGTGTTCAGTTCTTGCTCTGCTGTAAATCGCTGAGCCATTTCAAGTTTGGCAGATTATATTCATTATAGTTACGTTTTCTGTCTGAGGTGACCATGAGTGAAACGTCACTTCATCATTGCGTATCAGACATCGCCACCTTGTGGAATAAAGGTGAACTGCACTTATTTCGTCATTCTAGATTCATTTATTTTTGTGCAGAAAAAAAAAAAAAAAACGTACACTCTTACACACCTCGGATTTTTTTCACACACACACACACACACACACACACACACACACACACACACACACACACACACACACACACACACACACACACACACACACACACACACACACACACACACACACACACTGTCTCTCTCTCTCTCTCTCTCTCTCTCTCTCTCTCTCTCACACACACACACACACACACACACACACACACTCTCTGTCTCTCTCTCTCTCCAGTAGGTAGTGAGAACGAGGGTTGGGTTTGATCACCCCACCGTTATGCGGCGTTCTCTAAATCCCTCCGCATGAGTTTCCCAGATAAAGCCCAGATTCACGCCCAGGAGAACTGGCCTGGATTTCATCATCTGAACACGCGTGCGATGTGTGTATTTGCGGATGTGTGACCGAGCTCTCTGTAGAAAAAGAGCAGAGAGAGGAAATTAGAAAGACTATGGAGGCCACACACTCCTCAACTCTTCCTGAGATGTCAAACTCAGCGAGTCCAAGAGGAACACATGAAGGTCACTCCGATGGCATAATCAAATCATTATGAATAATCTGAGACCTGACAGATGGCTCGACTTTGCAAAAAGACACAATTGTTGACTGGGTGGACAGAAAAAGTTTGATGTTAGCAGCAAATCCTTTAAGTCCTTCTTCCCATAGTGCATCCTGGGGCCATGTGTTCCTCAGGTAAGCCACACACACACACACCCGGCCATCCACATGATGTAGAAGAGCACGTGATTCCTCAGACCAGACCACCTTCTTCCATTGCTCCGTGGTCCAGTTCTGATGCTCACGTGCCACTGTTGGTGCTTTCGGCGGGGTCAGAGGTCACCCTATGCCGCCCCATACGCCTCAAACTGAGCTGCTCTGTGTATTCTGACAGCTTTCTATCAGAACCAGCATTAACTTCTGGAGCAGTTTGAGCTCCAGTAGCTCGTCTGTTTGATCGGACCCCACGGGCCAGCCTTCGCTCCCCACGTGCATCAATGAGCCTTGGCCGCCCATGACCCTGTGGCCGGTTCTCCACTGGTCCTTCCTTGGAGCACTTTTGATAGATACTGACCACTGCAGACCGGGAACAGCCCACAAGAGCTGCAGTTTTGGAGATGCTCTGACCCAGTCGTCTAGCCGTCACAATCTGGCCAAACTCGCTCAAATCCTTACGCTTGCCCATTTCTCCTGCTTCACACACATCAACTCTGAGGACAAAATGTTCACTTGCTGCCGAATATATCCCACCCACTAACAGGAGCCGTGATGAAGAGATCATCAGTGTTATTCTCCGGTCAGTGCTCATATTGTTATGCCTTATCAGTGCATATGCTGTATACATATATATATAAAGCTAATACAAAATAAGCGGAAGGTTGCTCATTCAAGCCGTCCCTATTATTGTGCCCTTGAGCCAGATGCGTAAACCTGAGATGCTCCAGAGGGATTGTCACTGAGCTGCAGATCACAGCATAAAAGTGTCTGCTAAATGCCTACTTGCTATTATTTTGGTGTGTGTGATCTCGCTGTCTGCAAAGCTGCTATCGAACTACTACTGAACAATAAAATGCTGACCAATCCTGAAAAAATGCATTACGGTAAGGGCTGCAAAATTACTTATATATACAAAGCTGCCGCAATACCAAGAGGCATTTAATCTCCGCAGGCTTCTCTGCTAATGTGGCTAATTAGATGACCTCTCATTGATGGCCTTTTTAACTCTTTCCCCGCCAAACACAGAATTTTCCGTTATTTATGAGAAAACGCATTCAGGCCAAAAACTGATTTTCTGTGTTTTCACTGTCAGACACTAGAGGGCGCCATTACGCTTCTCCTGAATGAGTACTGAATCTCCTGGACAAAACACAGGCGAGGAAGACGCAGAAACAAGCGATCACATGTAATCATATGCATATGAAAAATAACGTGATCATCATTATTAAACATCATATGAATTAAAACTGCTTAATGTAACTGAATGAGATTTGGACCCAAGACGATCATCTCTAAATCTGATCTGGAGTCAGTCTTTCACACACACATGACTTTCTCAGCTTTTTGTTCACAAATTTGCTTTTTTATGAAACTCACTCATTAAAAAAAAGTTTTGTTTTTGTTTTGTTTAAAAGAAAAGGGTCTGCTTTATCTTTTGATATTTTGCATGCTCAGATATTCATAAAACAAAATATTATATGAGGTATTAAATTTTGGGTGAAAATGGTGTTGTCATGTTCTCAATGGCGCTGACTGGCAACTTTTTTTAAAACGCTGGTGGGTAGAGTTAATCTATGAATACTATATTGTATTTTATATTGTAATTGTTGTTGAATACTATAAAATACTAGATTGTAATCGTTGTTTCCAAGCTAAAACAAAACCCATGCAGACGCTCACCCGTTGGCCAGATTGTCGTCGTCGTCCTCGTCATTGAGGCTCTTGCACAGAACGTCCGAATCGCTCAGGTATCCGGACTTCAGGTCCCCGGGGTCGATGAACTGGCTGCGGGGCGCGTGGCTGATGGAGCGCGTGGGCATGGTGTGGGAGTACTGGGGCGCGGCCCCGGGGCCCGAATAACTGCAGCCGGTGGAGGACGGGGCGTCGCCCGCCTGCAGACGAGGACTGGACTGGCCCTGACGCCACGAGAGAGGAGACGAGCGATTCGACAGGCTGGAGATACTGCGGGCGTTCGTCTCATCGCTGTCATAACAGGCACTGCTGTCCAAACAACTGCAGAGAGAGAGAGAGAGAGAGAGAGTGAGAGAGAGAGAGAGAGAGAGAGAGAGAGAGAGAGAGAGAGAGAGAGAGAGAGAGAGAGAGAGAGAGAGAGAGAGAGAGAGAGAGAGAGAGAGAGAGAGAGGCTTAACAATCTCTTTATTCGACCATTTTTACAATTTTTACAAAATAAATTGCATTCTAAAAATTTAAAATCAACATTTCATTTTCTCCAATTTCACAAAGAACTGACCATACGGAAAGTATTCAGACCCCCTTAAATTTTTCACTCTTTGTTATATTGTAGCCCTTTGCTACAGCACCCCATATTGACAGAAAAACACAGAATTGTTGACATTTTTGCAGATTTAAAAAAAGAGAAAAACTAAATATCACATGTTCCTCAGTATTCAGACCCTTTGCTGTGACACTCATATATTTAGCTCAGGTGCTGTCCATTTCTTCTGATCATCCTTGAGATGGTTCTACACCTTCATTTGAGTCCAGCTGTGTTTGATTATACTGATTGGACTTGATTAGGAAAGCCACACACCTGTCTATATCAGACCTTACAGCTCACAGTGCACGTCAGAGCAAATGAGAATCAGGAGGTCAAAGGAACTGCCGGAAGAGCTCAGAGACAGACTTCTGGCAAGGCACAGATCTGGCCAAGGTTACTAAAACATCCTGTTACACTTAAGGTTCTTAAGAGCACAGTGGCCTCCATAATCCTTAAATGAAGACGTTTGGGACGACCAGAACCCTTTCTAGAGCTGGTCATCCGGCCAAACTGAGCTAAAGGGAGAGAAGAGCCTTGGTGAGAGAGGTAAAGAAGAACCCAAAGATCACTGTGGCTGAGCTACAGAGATGCAGAGATGGGAGAAAGTTGTAGAAAGTCAACCATCACTGACCCCTTAACCAGTCGGCTTTATGGCAGACCGGCCCAACGGAAGCCTCTCCTCAGAGCAAGACACATTAACGTTTGCTTAAATACACCTGAAGGACTCCAAGGTGAGAAATAAGATTCTCTGGTCTGATGAGACCAAGATAGAACTTTTTGGCCTTAATTCGAAGCGGTATTTGTGGAGAAAAATATCACCTGTTCAATACAGCCCCTACAGTGAAGCACGTGGTGGCAGCATAATGCTGTGGGGGTGTTTTTCAGCTGCAGGGACAGGACGACTGTTTGCAATCGAGGGAAAGATGAATGTGGCCAAATACAGGGATATCCTGGACGAAAACCTTCTCCAGATTGCTCAAGACCTCAGACTGGGCCGAAGGTTCACCTTCTATCGAGACAATGACCCTAAGCACACAGCTAAAATAATGAAGGACTGGCTTCACAACAACTCCGTGACTGTTCTTGAATGGCCCAGCTGGAGCCCTGACTTAAACCCAATTGAGCATCTCTGGAGAGACCTGAAAATGGCTGTCCACCAACATTTACCATCCAACCTGACAGAACTGGAGAGGATCTGCAGGAGGAATGGCAGAGGATCCCCAAATCCAGCGGTGGAAAACTTGTGGCATCTTCCCCAAAAAGACTCACGGCTGTATTAGATCAAAAGGTGCTTCTGCTAAACACTGAGCAGAAGGTCTAAATAATGAGGACCATGGGATACTACAGTTTTTCTTTTTTAATAAATCTGCAAAAATGTCAACAAATCTGTGTTTTTTTTTGTCAATATGTGGTGCTGTGTGTACATTAATGAGAAAAAAAAGATTAAAAATGAAATCTTAAATGATTTTACCAAATGGCTGCGATATAACAGAGTGAAAAATTTGAGGGGGTCTGAATACTTTCTGTACCCACTGTGGATTGCATAACCAGCTCAAATTAATAATACAACAGCTAACACTGAGGACCCGCTTCTCTCAATCAATCAACTTTATTTATATCGCGCTTTTACAATCACAATTGTGTCAAAGCAGCTTCAGTGTCAAACAGGACAACACTGCAACAAAATTAGATTTGGCTAATTTGACAATCACCAGACAGCTGCGAAATACCAGAAAAAAAACTTGTGCCTATCTGTCCGTCCGTCTGTGCGTCTATCCATCCATCCATCCATCCATCCATCCATCCATCCATCCATCCATCCATCCATCCATCCATCCATCCATCCATCGTGCTAATTATGTTAACAACTTGTTAAATGAGGCTAACAATCTGCTAATTCCTGCTAACAAATGCTAAACCATGGGAGAACATGCTAACAATGTGCTAATTCATGCTAGCAATGTTTTAAAACATGCTGTAATCGTATGTTATCAGGCTCTCCAAAATTAATCGAAAATTTGCATTTAGATATATAATATATCGGTACCGGCGTTTTAAAATATAAACAATTATCGGTTATCGGTATCAGCCAAAAATTTTAAATCCCTAAATATATAGCAGTATAGCAGAGGAGCTGGACTGGAGATAAAGGGCCGCATGGGAGTTTCCAGTCAGAATACATGTTTTATTTCTCTGTACTTTCAAAAAGCATCTGAAAAACACACACACACACACACACACACACACACACACACACACACACACACACACACACACACACACACACACACACAGACACACAGACACACACACACACACACACACACACACACACACACACACACACACACACACACACACACACACACACACACACGTGATACTCGTTGTGTTTTCAGTCTCTTTATGAGGACGTGAATGTATGAACTTCATCTACGCACACGCACAAACACACACACACACGCGTTTCATCTGAGAAAAACTATCTGAATAATATCAGTTGGTCTATGTGGTTTACAGGGACTCTCCGTAGGCGTAATGGTTTTATACTGTACAAACCGTATTTTCTATCCCCTTACACAGCCCCTAAACCTACCCATCACACACACACACACACACACACACACACACACACACACACACACACACACACACACACACACACACACACACACACACACACACACACACACACACACACACACACACACACACACACACACACACACACACACACACACACACACACACACACACACACACACACACACAGCCCCTAAACCTACCCATCACAGGAAACATTCTGCATTTTTACTTTCTCAAAAAAACATCATTTAGTATGTTTTTAAGGCCATTTGAATTATGAGGACATTTGATATGTCCTCATAAACCACATTTATAGTGTAATACCAGTGTAATACCCATGTAGTTATACAAATTTGTGTCCTCATAAACCACATAAACAGGCTCACACACACACACACACACACACACACACACACACACACACACACACACACACACACACACACACACACACACACACACACACACACACACACACACACACACACACACACACACACACACACACACACACACACACAGCCTTATTTCTCTGCACCGGACAGCCCAGCCACTCCCAAACCTCATGACCTGCTTTTCCATTCTCTTTCAGTGCCACATCACATCTGCTCGAAGCCAAAGCAAAGATCTGCTCGCTCCACGTCATGCGCTGTGTGGCAAGAACATTTATAGTTTTCTCATTACTAAGATCAACAAGCACTGTAGAGGCCAGAGCGAGACTTAAACTACACTTCAACATCGTCTGAAAAAGTGTGTTAGGCCATGCAAAAGTGACCAGCACAAGACCATCGCATGTGCTAATGCATCGCCACGCAACTTTTAGGATGTTGCTAGAAATGTTTACCCTCAAGTCTTCATGATGTTTTTGTACGATTTTAAAGAAAACTTTTAATTTGATAGATTAGATAAACAATAACAAACATTAGTTCACTAACACAAAAAGAGTTTTAGTAACTAAAAAAGAACAGAGTATTTGATAATTTACTTTGAATAAAATGTAATTGTGTTGTTTTGATGCTGTATGTTGAAGCGCGTGCGTGTGTGTGTGTGTGTGTGTGTGTGTGTGTGTGTGTGTGTCTCAAGCATGATCAATTGCAAGATATTATATAGAACGATTAATACAAATATAGAAGGATTATATCAGCCCAATTAAAGGTTTCACAAGGTGTTTGTGACCTAAAGGTTAGGGTTAGGGTTATTTTACATGAAGTATAGTTGAGTTCAGTTGTTGGATCTCTTCATGGCCACAGGTGTATAACTCCAGCTCTCGGCCTGCAGACGCTTCTACACACATTAGTGAAAGAATGGGTCGCTCTCAGGAGCTCAGTGAACTCAAGCGTGGGGCCGTGATAGGCTGACACCTGTGCAATAAGGCCATTCCTGACATTTCCTCACTACTAAATATTCCACGCTCAACTGTTAGTGGGATTAGAACAAAGTGGAAGCCATTGGGAACAACAGCAACTCAGCCACGAAGTGTTAAATCCCAGAGCGGGGTCAGCGCATGCTGAGGGTCACAGTGCGCAGAAGTCACCAACTCCAGATGTCAGTCAATCGCTCCAGACCTCCAGACTTCTGTGGCCTTCAGATGAGCTCAAGAACAGCGGAGAGAGCTTCATGGAATGGATTTCCATGGCCGAGCAGCTCATCCAAGCCTTACATCACCAAGAGCAATGCAAAGCGTGGGATGCAGTGGAGTTAAGCAGCCGCCACTGGACTCTAGAGCAGTGAGACGTGTTCTCTGAGCGACCAATCACGCTTCAGTCTGACAATCACATGGACGAGTCTGGGTTTGGTGGTTGCCCGGAGAACGGGACTTGCCTGGCTGCATTGTGCCAAGTGTAAAGTTTGGTGGAGGGGGATTATGGGGTGGGGTTGTTTTTCAGGGGTTGGCCCCTTAGTTCCAGTGAAAGGAGCTCTTAATGCTTCACCAAGACATTTTTGGACAATTTCACGCTCCCAACTTTGTGGGATCAGTTTGTGGACGGCCCCTTCCTGTCCCAGCATGACTGCGCTCCAGTGCACAATTCAATTTATGAAGTCAGTTGGGATGAAGTTTATGGGATGTTCTCTCAAATGTTTCAGTTGTACATTGACAATTCGGCATTCAAAATGACTGGGAAATGAGTGAAAGCAAACAAAAATTGGCCTACCTCAAAAAAAAACATTTTTTGTTGCCAAAATGTCACTCAAACCAATCAATTAATGTTAACTTGGGTTTTCAGAATACCCTAGCAACCACCTCAACACACCCTAGCAACCGGGTCGTGTTGCACAGGGTGAGCACCCCCTGCTGGCCTCACTAACACCTCTACCAGCAGCTCCTGGTTTTCCCAGTTGGTCTCCCATCCAGGTACTGACCAGGCTCAGCCCTGCTTAGCTTCAGTGGGAAACCAGTCTTGGGCTACAGGGTGATATGGCTGCTGGTAGTTGACCATCATAGAATAGTGAGCAAGCTGATGATCTAGATAGTGTGGTAAAAGTAGCTATACAATAGGATCATGTATGTCTGAAAACTATTGCCATTTTAGTCTTTAAGCAGCCTTATCTTGTCTACATTATGCCTTTCGTGTTGTGCTGCTGTGTTTGCCAGTGATTCTATGATTTTCTGAAATGACTGTAATGGGTATAGTGTTAAAATAACATTTTCCTAAGACGCACAAAAGTATGAACCTGGCGTCCTCCATTCTTTCCGACAACAAAGCGCCTGAACACAACAAGCTCATAATCACGACTCCTGAAGCTGAAAATATTACATTTCTGATAGCACGTGAAGACAGCATAAAGCCATGAATCTCTCTTGAAGGTTTAGTTTAGTTTAGTTTATACTGCAAAAAAGCTTTTCTTTCTTAGTATTTTTGTCTTGTTTCTAGTCAAAATATCTAAAAGTTCTTACATTAAGAAACAATTTCTAGACAAGTAAAATTATTGTCTTGTTTTGGGGAAAAATAACTCAAAATGAAGAGAGTTTTTGCTTAAAATAAGATCAATAATCTGCCAATGGAGTGAGAAAAATAATCTTGTTTTCTGTTTGAATTAAGATTATTTTTCTCACCCCATTGGCAGATTATTTATCTTATTTTAAGCAAAAACTCTCTTCATTTTGAGTTATTTTCCCCCAAAACAAGACAATAACTTTTGAGCAAAAACTCAAAAGTAAGTTTTTACTTTTATCCTCATGTTGTTGTCTAGTAAATGTTTCTTAATGTAAGAATTTTAAGATATTTTGACTAGAAACAAGACAAAAATACTAAGTAAGAAAAGCATTTTATGCAGTGTAGTTTATTGATTTAGCACATTAAAAACAACCAAGGTGCTGTACAAGAGCATTAAAACAGAATTACACATTAGATATAAACATTGAGGGTACATGGGAAAGCATTTACACCATCAGATAAAACATAAAGAATATAAATGAGTTTTTAAAGATGCTTTAAAAGTAGCAACAGAGGGGGAAGATGTAATACTGAGAGGAAGACGTCGAGGAGCCGCTACAGAGGAAGACCTTTAGTCTTATAACGAGAGCGAGGAATAGAAAGTAGAAGTTGATTCGAAGAGCTAAGCGTAGAGATCTTTAGGTTAAGACATTAGGTTAACTGAAGTATCATGTGACAGAAAGGCTCAGGCTTTCTCCACACATGCATTAGCATGGCTGTGGATCTGTGGGCGGAGTGTGGCGGATCTAGAATGAATCATTTTTACGCCTGCACCATCAAGTCTTCGGAAAGCTCATCCTCCTTACACAAGTGCTGTACGCGGTTAAAATGGAGGACATTAGCTGCAGGTCTGGAAAGCATGCTCGTCTACTATAACAATGTTTTACTCAGACACTTAGTAGAGTAGAGGACGGTTAGCCTGCAGGGAAAGGTTTGATGTTAGGAAGAAGGACAGGCTGAGATCTCTAGGGGAAAAACTCAGGATAAAAGTTAGCACAATTGCTATGCTAAGCACATCTAGCACACCTTTAGAGAAGGAGAATACTTTCATCCGGATCAGGCATAGGACGGTCCGTACTCTGTAGATTCTCTCTAGCTATCTCTGTCACTTTAATATGAACACACACTTGGCCACTTTATTAGGTACACTTTGCTAGCACTGGGTTAAGGCCCCTTTTTTAGGGCCCTATTTGCAGAAAACTCGGACGGAATCGCGGAATCCAGTCATAAAAACGTGGAAATTGTCAAAAGTCTGATGAATAAATCAAAAGCAGGTCGGCACACTTCCATCAGACGGTGATATAGACTAGTGTGTGTGAAAATTAAACCTCATGTTTAAATATGAATTCTCATGTTGTGTGTGTGAATGAATGGTTTGGTTTTCCACACACACACTAAAGCATGCGTGGCGCTTGTGGTGTTTTCAGCCTCTATATGATGACATGAACGCATGAACTTCACATACACACACACACACACACGCACGCACGCACGCAAGCACGCACGCACACACACACTGAAGCATGCGTGGCGCTCGTGGTGTTTTCAGCCTCTATATGAGGACATGAACTTCATCTACACACACACACACACACACACACGTGATACTAGTTGTGTTTTCAGTCTCTATATGAGGACATGAATGCATGAACTTCATCTACACACACACACACACACACACACACACGTGATACTAGTTGTGTTTTCAGTCTCTATATGAGGACATGAATGCATGAACTGCATCTAAACACACACACACACACACACACACACACACACACACACACACACACACACACACACACACACACACACACACACACGATACTCGTTGTGTTTCAGTCTGTATATGAGGACATGAACGCATGAACTTCATCTACACACACACACACACACACACACACACACACACGTGATACTCGTTGTGTTTTCAGTCTGTATATGAGGACATGAACGCATGAACTTCATCTACACACACACACACACACACACACACACACACACACACACACACACACACGTGATACTCGTTGTGTGTTCAGTCTGTATATGAGGACATGAACGCATGAACTTCATCTACACACACACACACACACACACACACACACACACACACACACACACACACACACACACGTGATACTCGTTGTGTTTTCAGTCTGTATATGAGGACATGGACCCATGAACTTCATTTACAAACACACACACGTGATACTCATTGTGTTTTCAGTCTCTATATGAGGACGTGAATGTATGAACTTCATCTACGCGCACGCACAAACACACACACACACGCGTTTCATCTGAGAAAAACTATCTGAATAATATCAGAAACACACACAAACTTAAAGCTCTTCGTGGCAACCTGTCAAAATAAAAGTTCGGCTTAACTTGAAGAAACCATGACAGAAATATATTAATTCCATTAATGTTCTATGACATAATCTGATTGCCAGAAAATTAAAATACACAACACAGAATTTCTGGGGGGAAAAACATTCATAGAATTTATCATTCTTTTGTTTAATTAATAAATCATTAGGGTTAGGGTGATAGAAAATATGGTTTGTACGGTATAAAAACCATTACGCCAATGGAATCTCCCCACAAAAAACGTGTGTGTGTGTGTGTGTGTGTGTGTGGTCATCTATTGATGGACTGTTTCACTGTGTGTTTGTGAATGTGGCAGCCAGGTGTTTGAATGACCGAAGTGGAAACTTTCCCAAAAGACGTGGGAGGCTGCATGCATGGTGGTTGTGGAAAAAGTTATTATTTGTGTATAATATGAAGCATTGTTTATATTCATGCTCTTGGTGATGATTTGTGGCACATTGGTATTGGTATTTGCATTGTGGTGAATGAATTTGGCTGTTGTGCTGGTTCTCCTCACCTCTGGCTGAGCTGAGCTCCTCGCAGGCTGGACATGGTTTCCTCCAGGTTCTGTCGGAGATCCAGAACATTCTGAACCGTCCGCTTCCTTTGAGACTCCGGATCTGCACACATAATCACCAATCAAAATACAGTGCAAAACGATGCTTTCCATCAACTACTCTATGCTGTAGGAGGAGCAAGATTAAAGCGGTGGTTCGTGTTTTTATCTAGGCTTGGTTGTGTTTATGGGGTGCAGTATAACATGTCTTAATACTTCTTTTTTTTTTTAAACACTGTATTTTTCTTCTATTCTCCCTTTATTCCCCACCGCTGTCTGTCCTTTGAACGGCTCGTCTGCTTCCTGCTTCTATGAAGCCCCTCCCTCTGAAAAACGCAATGGTCTTAGATTGGTCAGATGGCCAAATGTAGTTTCCTGTATTTTTATTGGCTGAAGTGCCAAGCACAGGTTAAGGCCACGCCCCTTCCCATTACGGGCAGAAGTCACATCTGCGGAGACTAGCGAGGGTTTATGATGTCACCAACCCAGGAAGAAGCTCGTTGTAGTCCAAACCGGCCATTTTTGTAGGCAATAAACTGCCGTAACTTTAAAAGACAATATCTCCGTTTGCAGTGAACTTTCAGCGCTGTAACTTTGCAGAGACTGTTTATGCTCAAGCAGCGACATTACACACTAACTAAAGTTAAAAAAGTCAAATCGCATGACACCACCCCTTTAAACCAAGCATCAAATTTGATCATTTTATGCATATACGCCAAAGTTAAAATGTTTGTAGAGCGTAAGCTCTTATTTAAAAAGGATAATGATGCTGAAAATTCAGCTGTGATCACAGGAATAGATTACACTTTACTAAATATTCACTTAGAAAACAGTTAGGCCTACTTTAAAGTGGTCATGAAGTGAGAAATCAAATATTCCTTGAGCTTTGGACATATAAGAGGTCATCACACTGTAAGAATATCCTGTAAGATTCAGTTTATTATGACCAAGCCCAGAGAACGTCTCATTGTGAATGAGCCTATAAGTAACTTTGTAACTGCATGTCAACTAGCTCTCATTAGAGTATTAGTAGACTGTTAGGTTGCAAAGTCACTTATAGTCAGTAGAAAGTCTGATTGGCAATAAAATAAAGTGTTAGCAGATATACACTCACCTAAAGGATTATTAGGAACACCTGTTGAATTTCTCATTCATGCAATTATCTAATCAGCCAATCACATGGCAGTTGCTTCAATGCATTTAATAATAATAATAATAATAAATTTTATTTATAATGCACTTAATATTAAACAAAATCTCAAAGTGCTACAGAATTTAAAAACAAAAAACAAAACAATCAACAACAATAAATAAATAAAACCGAAAAATAAAATAAAATAAATTAAACAAGTAGCAAGTCAATTAAAAGCTCTGCTAAAAAGGTGGGTTTTAAGACCACGCTTAAAAGTATCTATAGTCTGTGGAGTCCGCAGGTGGTCAGGGAGAGCATTCCACAGACTGGGGGCTGCCGAGCAGAAGGCCCGATCCCCCATAGTACGGAGATTGGCTGTGGGAGTTTTGAGGCGATACAGCGAAACAGAGCGGAGGTTACGAGTGGCTGTTTGTGTGGTGAGGAGTTCCTTAAGATACGAGGGAGCATCACCATGGATGCACTGGTGGGTAAGGAGAGAGATCTTGTACTCGATCCTGAACGACACAGGAAGCCAGTGGAGTGATTTTAGAATGGGGGTGATATGGTCATATTTGCGCACCCTCATGAGGATCCTAGCAGCGCTGTTCTGAATACACTGCAGCCTCTGGAGATTTTTGCTAGGGATGCCAATAAGGAGCGCATTGCAGTAGTCCAGCCTGGAGGAGATAAAGGCGTGGACAAGCTTCTCCGCATCAGCCAGTGATAGAATGGGACGGCAGATGCTGGTTCCCCATTTAGGGGTGTGGTCCTGGTCAAGACAATCTCCTGAACTCCAAACTGAATGTCAGAATGGGAAAGAAAGGTGATTTAAGCAATTTTGAGCGTGGCATCAAAACTATCAAGCTGATAGACGAGCAACTTTGACTGAAATAACCACTCGTTACAACCGAGGTATGCAGCAAAGCATTTGTGAAGCCACAACACGCACAACCTTGAGGCGGATGGGCTACAACAGCAGAAGACCCCACCGGGTACCACTCATCTCCACTACAAATAGGAAAAAGAGGCGACAATTTGCACAAGCTCACCAAAATTGGACAGTTGAAGACTGGAAAAATGTTGCCTGGTCTGATGAGTCTCGAATTCTGTTGAGCCATTCAGATGGTAGAGTCAGAATTTGGCGTAAACAGAATGAGAACATGGATCCATCATGCCTTGTTCCCACTGTGCAGGCTGGTGGTGGTGGTGTAATGGTGTGGGGGATGTTTTCTTGGCACACTTTAGGCTCCTTAGTGCCAATTGGGCATCGTTTAAATGCCACGGCCTACCTGAGCATTGTTTCTGACCATGTCCATCCCTTTATGACCACCATGTGCCCATTCTCTGATGGCTACTTCCAGCAGGATAATGCACCATGTCACAAAGCTCCAATCATTTCAATTTGGTTTCTTGAACATGCCAATGAGTTGACTGTACTAAAATGGCCGCCACAGTCCCCAGATCTCAACCCAATAGAGGATCTTTGGGATGTGCTGGAACGGGAGCTTCGTGCCCTGGATGTGCATCCCACAAATCTCCATCAACTGCAAGATGCTCTCCTATCAATATGGGCCAACATTTCTAAAGAATGCTTTCAGCAGCTTGTTGAATCAATGCCACGGAGAATTACGGCAGTTCTGGAGGCGAAACACAGCATTAGTATGGTGCTCCTAATAATCCTTTAGGTAAGTGTAATACCTAACATACATAGGCAATATGTAAAGAGCTTAGGATGGCCGTAGGGTCTGTTGAAAGCGCTATACAAATGCAGTCCATTTATTTTATTTACATGACATAGTTTGATAAAGACAAGCTTCCCATTGAGATTGAAACAGGGAGATGACCTTTTTAAAGAGCTTGTCTTTGATTTTCAGCCTTTAGTTTAAGCAACTAAAGGTGTCTAACAGTCTTTAGCATTAACCCAGCATGAAATGAGCCAACAAGCACACAGCTTTCCCTCCATCGCCTACATTAAGAACATTAAATCTAAGGATGAAAGTCTTCTTCCGTCCTAAATAACGAATGATGTCTATTCAAGCGGTTGTAAACAGCCACACAATCTCTTGAAAAGCAGCGTGGGCGGCGGTCAGCATGTCAACCGCATGTCCAATCAATCCCATGGTGCAGTTAGGCACGACGCCTGGCCTGACGTTATTAACGACTGGACAACAGAGAGAGGTGGTTTACAAGCATTACTGTACAGCAGATAACTCATGTCAATCAAGTCCATTCCCACGAGAGAATTAACTCTAGCTAATTACATCAGATCGAGAGACGAGCATGGTGGAAAAAGTAAACGAGACGACAAGATGCACTGCAGTAAACCCTAACGCTCAAAATAATGAACCGGTTTGAGTACGGCAAACTTAAATTAAACAAATGAGTTCAATCAAATGAACTTTCACACTGCAAAAAATGCTTTTCTAAGTATTTACTAGACAAGCAAAAGTAATTGTCTTGTTTTGAGGAAAAATAACTCAAAATGAAGAGAGTTTTTGCTTAAAATAAGATACATAATCTGCCAATGGGGTGAGAAAAATAATCTATTTTAAGCAAAAACTCTCCTAATTTTGAGTTATTTCCCCCCCCCCCCCAAAAAAAAATAGCAGTGGATGAGTATTTATAACGTTCCTTTTCCTTTGAGTTCACAAAACTCACATATTTTAAGTAATTCTGAATTGTTTTATTATATTGAGCTTTATGGACTTGTTTCTTGTAATTTAGAAATTTAACCGAAACTGGGCTGAGATTTCCATTTCCCTGCATTCTTTGCCAAGAAACTCCAAAGGGAGGATAAATGCCAAAAATAAGTGTTATATAATGTTATATAATTTTGCTGTGCAAAATTAATGTTAAGTGGGGGATTTAATATTTAATGTTTAGCATTTTGGGGAGTTTCCATCATGATCAGTGGAGCATGAGATTGGAGTGAGAACTATCTTAAATTATCTTTATTGCCGTACTCATTCAGCAGGTGCTATGCTAATGCTATCAAAGCATTGTGTTATGAAATAGGAAGTTAGCATTTATTGAATTAGCTAGTTAAAGCTAGCCAAGTTTCAACTATTTAAGTTACATTTCAGGGTTTTTCCTGAGTCAGAAATGGTCTTCGGTGGTGGCTGTCTAGCTGACCAGACATGGTCATCCACACACACACACGTGCACGCGCACACACACACACAATTATTTTATTTGGAATGACAAATACTGATTAAAACAACACAACATCCAAATATTTACAAAGATCTCAAAGAGCTCAAGATCATGTTTATCCTGACATTACAGACAATGCGAACCGTCACGACCACATTCATCAACAGGTTATGGAAAAAGGTGACATCGTCTTCTCCAAACATGCAGACTGCCGATGATTGCTGACACAGAACAATATCTGGCTATTCGCTTAGAGCTCTTTTTACTCAGTCCAGCAATCTGCAAGCCTCTGACACAGTCTATGCACATGTCCTAAACTACCCAAAATAAGGACGATTAGTTTGGTCCTGTAGCCACACACTGCCATAGCATTTTTTAACGGTTGGTATTTTAGCACACACACACACACACACACACACACACACACACACACACACACACACACACACACACACACACACACACACACACACACACACACACACACACACACACACACACACATGTTGGTCTATGTGGTTTACAGGGACTCTCCATAGGCGTAATGGTTTTTATACTGTACAAACCGTATTTTCTATCCCCTTACACTGCCCCTAAACCTACCCATCACACACACACACACACACTGCCCCTAAACCTACCCATCACACACACACACACACACACTGCCCCTAAACCTACCCATCACAGGAAACATTCTGCATTTTTACTTTCTCAAAAAAACATCATTTAGTATGTTTTTAAGGCCATTTGAATTATGAGGACATTTGATATGTCCTCATAAACCACATTTATAGTGTAATACCAGTGTAATACCCATGTAGTTATACAAATTTGTGTCCTCATAAACCACATAAACAGGCTCACACACACACACACACACACACACACACACACACACACACACACACACACACACACACACACACACACACACACACACACACATATACACACACACACACACACACACACACACGTAAAATAAATACAAATAATCTTTTTTTTTTTTTTTTTCATTATGTATGACGTCTTGATGTGTTTCTTTTGTTCCCCGTTTTTACCCAGTTTCCATGGTTAACTGATTCATTATTTTGGCAACAATCATTAAAAAATAGCATTAAAAATTTAATAGAAAATATTGTCTGATATTTGTCTAATTCTCTACCATATAAAATTTAATAACATTATCAGCCAGCTATCAACAACTTGCGTTACTCTGGTTTCACCTTATTCCAGTCTAAACTATTTTTTTTGTGGTAATTTACACATTATCAATATTAATACCCAAAATAAATTCAGGAAAATACTGTGGATTATAAAACTAATTCTCCCTAACCCCTCTTGTTTAATGGGGACAGCACACTTGCGTTCTCATCTCAGAGGTGTTGTGAGTAAACGATTACACACCGATTCGTGAGTTCAGTGTTAGACAGATCAGTAAAATGAGTCATTAGTTCGTGAATCGGACAAAAGCGGACGTGTTATATGTGAATCCAGACTGTTAAAACAACGCAAAAGATTTGTCATCACAGAAAAAACTTTATACTATACTTTAACTTTAACTATTTATACGCATTTACATGTGATCGGGTTGTCAGAAGAGTTGCGTTTATAGAGCGCAATTCACACCCAACAGCAATTCAGGGGAAAAAATTAGCAAACACGTCACGTGGAACATGGAGTCAGTGTTCCGACCTTTTACCTTTTTGTAAGTTCATCTGATTTTGATTGATATGCGCGAGTGAGAAAGAGCCCAGACGGTGATCGTTTTGAAGACAGAGGGCCCTATTTTAACGATCTGAAACGCAAGTGTCAAAGCGCGGAGCTCAAGTAACTTTGTGGGCGGGTCTCGGCGCTGTTGCTATTTTCCCGGCGGGATAAATGGCTCTTGCGCCCGGCGCAAATCTAAAATGGGTTGGTCTGAAGTAGCTTCATTATTCATAGGTGTGGATTGGGGAAAAAAAACATTGATTTTTTAATCTTGTGTGTCATTCCCTGATGATCCACGGCTGTGTGTGTGTGTGTGTGTGTGTGTGTGTGTGTGTGTGTGTGTGTGTGTGTGTGTGTGTGTGTGTGTGTGTGTGTGTGTGTGTGTGTGTGTGTGCGTGTGTGTGATGGGTAGGTTTAGGGGCAGTGTAAGGGGATAGAATGTACAGTTTGTACGGTATTGCTTTAAAAGTAGCAACAGAGGGGGAAGATGTAATAATGAGAGGAAGACGTCGAGGAGCCGCTACAGAGGAAGCCCGGTCACCTTTAGTCTTATAACGAGAGCGAGGAATAGAAAGTAGAAGTTGATTCGAAGAGCTAAGCGAAGAGATCTTTAGGTTAAGACATTAGGTTAACTGAAGTATCATCTGACAGAAAGGCTCAGGCTTTCTCCACACATGCATTAGCGTGGCTGTGGATCTGTGGGCGGAGTGTGGCAGATCTAGAATGAATCATTTTTACGCCTATAAGATTATATTTCTTACCCCATTGGCAGATTTTTTTATCTTATTTTAAGCAAAAACTCTCTTCATTTTGAGTTATTTTTCCCAAAACAAGACCATTACTTTTGCTTGTCTAGTAAATACTTCTTGTTTTAAGAATTTTTAGATGTTTGGACTAGAAACAAGACAAAAATACTGAGTAAGAAAAGCGTTTTTTGCAGTGAAAGAAGCCCTTTATTCCTTGAGTTTCCATATATATGCTCCTCATCTCGAGTCGTTGAGTTGAACTATTGTCTTTGATTGATATTTTAAGCGTTTTCCCCCTCAGAGGTTCGTCCAGCTGTGCCGTACAATAGCAACTGTGAACGCACGGAGGACAGAAATACTCCATTCGGAGCTCTGGTTCAGTCTTTGTGACCAAACGTGCACATAAGGAAGTCTATTATGCAGAACAAACTCATGTGTATTTATGATTATAAAAGACAAAAGCACTTTAATAAAGGGATTTGATGGTAAATGATTAAAAAAGTTGCCCTAGAACACATTGTTTTCTCTGTAAATTTCTGTTAAATGTGTCATTATAGAACATTGTTTGTAGTTGACTCTAAATGCTACTTTTTTAAACCTTTTTATCATCTTTGGGGTTGAACTATGCTAAAAAGGTTCTATAATGACAAGAAAGACCCCTTTTGGCACTTAAAAAGGGTAATATATAGAAACTTTTATGGGTTTCAAATACGTAGCACTGATACAACCTTTTCTTCTAAGAGTGTACAAAGCATCGGTGCATTTAAATCCAGGTCATCCGTTTACTCTTCATTAGCCTTTAAACTCAAGGAAGAGAAACAATGCAAGGAGGATCTAAAATGAGATTTCAAGCAAAAAATGCCAAGAATTCAGGTCCAAATTGCTCATTCAGACAGACGAGCTCTGGAAACGGTCGTCCAGTTGAGGACTGATGCCCAAATGCAGGGCATGCTGTGTTTGGAGGATGCGATCATGTTTTAAATCAAAGTAACATCCTGATTAAAGCCATCGCCTCATTCACGAGACATACGCTCCTGTAGCCAGCATGTTATACACACATTCTCCCTAGTTGCAAAAACTGCAACAAAAAAATGTTCTTCTTACTTAGTAATTGTGTCTTGTTTCTAGTCTGAATATCTAAATATTCTTAAATCAAGATGCATTTACAAGATAAGTAAAATGACATTAAACATTTTTTATTGTTTTCTTAAAAATAAATGAAGAGAGTTTTTGCTTAAAACAGGCAAAATGATCTGCCAATGGGGTGAGAAAAATAATCTTGCTTCTTGTTTCCGTCGCAAACAGAAATAAGATTATTTTTCTCACCTCATTGGCAGATCATTTTACCTGTTTTAAAGCTACACTGTGTAACTTTTTTAGTTTATTCTTAGCTAAAAACACTTAGTTCTTTCAAAAATATATGTGCTCATTAATGTATATTTACTTCTTTCTAGTAATAAAGTATTCTGGTAAGTTTATAATATGCCATTGAAAACACATACGGGTGAGGGGTTCGAATGCCAGTCGCCATGTTGCTCCTCCATCTTGAAAGTACAGTAGCCAAAGAGGGACATACCCGTAAATTCAAGCTTCGCCTTTCGCGTTTTAACACTCGATGGCACCGTGTCGAATGTGAAGAGGGGGATTGCCATGTTAATCTTGGACTCAATCGGCCACCGTAGGAGTTGAAACGAAATCAGAATAGAGAGGAACAGAAACTAATATTCACTGGATGGTCATAAACCTTTACACCGCTAGATGGGGGAAATATCACACAGTGGAGCTTTAAGCAAAAACTCACTTCATTTTGATTTTTTTTCCCCAGAAGAAGTAAAACGTCGTTTTACTAATCCAGTGAATGCATCTTGATTTAAGAATATATCGATATTTGGACTGGAAACAAGATAAAATGACTAAATAAGCAGCACATTTTTTGCAGTGTCATACAGGTGATAATGCACACATCTGTCCATGCATTCGACATTTATCAGCCTCTGCAGATCGAGCCTGATGACAAACTACACACTGAACGAGCCTCGTCTCAAGCTTCCCGTGTGTGTGTCCCTGATAGCAGCCATTACAGACACCAGCACACACACACTGAGAGACGCACAGGCGACAAAAAGCAGATCAGTGTGCCGAGCGTCACCCCGAGCGTTTGTCTCTCAATCATTGAGTGATATTGGACACACGCCAAGGGGAATAATCTATAAGCGCGCTTTCTATCGCACGAGGGCGGATGCACAACACACAGAACAAAGCCCTGCACCGTCCAGCTTTCCACAGCATTCAGGGATCGGATCTCCAAAGGCAAATATGGCTCAAAACTAGAGCTGTGAACCTACACCGGTCTCACGATTCGGTTCGATTATCATGGCATCGATTCGGTTCAATGCGATATCACGACGATTCACCGCATCCTCATGTATACAATTTTGTCAAAAAATACAAGCAGTCAGATTATGAACTGAAGCTTTAATTTGACCTGCTCAAAGAAAACACGCTTCTTAAATATATCAAACAAACCTCAAGTCTGAGCACAGAAGACAACAGGAGCTTTTATCAATCAACTTTATTTATATCGCGCTTTTACAACGCCGATTGGGTCAAAGCAGCTTCAGTGTCAAACAGGACAATATTAAACAGAATTAGATTTGGCTGTACAGTCGTACTGGAGAAAACAGTGATGTTATCAGCTTATTTTAATTTATCATAGAGAGACAATGTTGGCAGATCAGTATTATAGTTTATAGAATTAAATAAAACCTAATAAATTAACTTTATTTGTATAATTAGTTGAATAACTTGGATCATAATGTTAGTGTCCCCAACTGAGCAAGCCAAGCCAAAGGCGACCAAAGGAACCGAAACTCCATCAGGGCATGATGGAGAAAAATAAACCTTAGAGAAACCAGACTCAGTTCTCCTCTGGCCTATTAACACACCGTGTATGATTATTATTCTGGACACCTTACAGGTCAGAAATCATATTAGACCGGATTATTCAAAATGTCAGGGTATCACGAAAGAGACGGGTTTATTTAGGATGGCACGTCGATTACACAAGAGTATAAATACATGAAAGATCGGAGTTATTGCGCCGGAGACGGGTTTTTAGAACAAATACACAAAAGGAAATACTCAAAGCCACTTGAAGAGGTGGTCTGGGCCGCCTTACAGTCCAAACTAAAGTCCAAATGCATCCGGTTGTTGAAACCACATATGTAAATAAATAAATAAACGAGTGAGAGCGTGTCATAGGCTATATAACGATATGACGGATATGACGGCGCATCGAATATCTCTCCATTAAGCCGACACACAAACAACCGAAAATTAACGTGAAAGTAAAGTCACAGATGCACAACACACACTCATCTTCATTAAAGAGCTGAAACTGAACGATTTGACCACTGTGTGTGTGTGTGTGTGTGCGCTTGCTCATATCGCACTCTTCGATTATGAGGGTGCGTTCACACTTGTAGTTCGGTTAGTTTGGTTCGTTTGGTTCGTTTGGTCCGGACCAAAAAACAAAAACAAAGCATATAGTCCTGGTCCGCTTAGCGTTCACACTGGCATTTATAACAGCGAACCTAAAGTTACCGAACCAAAGGCTCAGGGAGACGCTCACAACCTGATTGGTCGGCTTATATGACGTAGGAGCTGCTTACCGAACATTCAGAACAACGCTGTGTGCGGATTAAACGTGGTCATTGTATGCGTGTACATACGGGATTATTTACCCGCTGAGAACTCATGAAGAGCTCAGAAAGTGTTCAAAACATTCAAAACAGCTCCAGGAGTCGTTCTGTACCGGATAATAATGGGCCAACAGGTCCTCTGATGAGGAGAGCCAGGTTTGCTTTTTGTGCATTTTTTCTTGCATTTTCTAAACCTGCTCATCTGACCAAATATTGATGAGGCACCTCCTCGTTGCTCTACGTTTGCCCTCTAACGTAGGCTACATTATTCATTTTGGATACACCGATCTTTCCGCGTTGTCAAATCAGCTGACTATGCGTCGCATCTTGTGACATCACGTCCTGTTTTTGGTCCGTTTACATGTCTTCGGTCCGTGTGGCGTTCATATATCAGTCGAACCGCACCAGAGTTCGTTTGGAAGCGGACTGAGATCCGTCTTTATAGCGCTCTCGGTCCGCTTGTTTGGTGCGCACCAGGGTTCGTTTTAATGAACGAGTGAGAGTGAACGCACCCTGAAATGATCTGATGAACCATAAAACGCAGCTCATATCTGTTGATTTCAGAGCACTGTAAACAAAAATCAGGCCCCAATTGAACATTTTCTAGTGGCTGATCACATCTAAATCTTTCAGTTGGCCGAATTGAATTTCTGTGAATTAATGTAATTTAATTCACAGAAATGTAACTAAAAAATTAAGATGTGATCAGTCACTACAACATTTTCAATTGGGGCCTGAATTTTTTTTTACAGCGTGACATGAACTCCATTAACACTTGGAATCGAAAGTTGGATTAATATCAGTTTTGCGGAGACACATTTATGTGCCCAAGTAGGGCTGTGCATGATAATCGAAATTATCAAAATATTGCAATGGCACGCAATAGCTGAATGATTTTAATACGCTACTTCAACATTGTGAAAAGTGTCCGTTTTAGGTCGACGCGTATAGCAGAGGATAAACTGGGACTGTTACCTGTTACTTATTTGACTTGCTTGACATTAAAAAGAGTTATTAAATGCAATAATTTGTGAAAAACAATAACTTTCAATATCGCCCTGTCTGACACAAACACACACACATACCCACACACACACACACACACACACACACACACACACACACACACACACACACACACCACACACACACACACACACACACACACACACACACACACACACACACACACACACACACACACACACACACACACACACACACACACACACACACACAATGTTTGCTAAAACAAGGCTGGTCACTTTTAGAAGTTGTAGCGATGCTTTCTTTTCCCAGAGAGAATGTGAAACACATAAATGGTATTAATTTTTAAAAATATATAATTTAAATTGATTTTTCACACTAATAGCAATATCACATCGCATATCGAATATCGCATTATTTAAAAAGATATCGCATTTTTCTTCAATATCGCACAGCCCTATGCCCAAGTGTAAAAGAAATCATTCTGATAAATCATAGCTTTGATTGACACACAGCGCGCGTGTGTGAGTGTGTGTGTGTGTGTGTGTGTGTGTGTGTGTGTGTTCTCCAGGCCATGCAGGTTGTTCATGCAAGCCAAAAAGTGCCCAGATGTCCACTTTTAAAGTAGTTGGAGCATTTTAATGACTCCCGCCTCCCTCTGCGACAATACACGTGCATGACAAATGACGTCAGAAAATAATCAATACATTATGACCGGTTATAGTCTTTTACCGAACTGTCCTCGTCTGTATCGCGATGCATCGAAGAAACAATTAACGATTTTCCAGTCGATCCAATGGTAGTAAGTGGGCGTGACGGATGTTTTTTTCAACCGTACTCACCCAACCGCTGGGTTAGTCCATTTTCAACCCAGCATTTTTTAGAGTGTAGTAAGTGGACGTGAAGAACCGTACTCACCGAGCATTTGGCTGAAGAGCAACTGCTCCAGATCTCCGAGAACCGTGACCACCAGCTCCGGATCCACTTTGAGGAACGGTTTATCGCCGCCGTCCTCACCTTGAGCTTTAGCCTCCGGGTCGCCGGAGCTCACAGCCGCAGCTTTCTTTCCACTCGCTTTGGCTTTGCCGGACAGGATATCGTCGTCGGATTT